>NC_140493.1:62414633-62614633 GCF_964271855.1 Acomys minous | reverse complement strand
TTTAAAAAATAAAAAAATAAAAAATAAAACTCACTAAATCATTCATTTAACAAATATATATATATATATATATTTTTTTTGAGAACCTACTCTGTCCCCAGTTTTCTTTTAAGCTGTGGCCAAAGCCAAGCTTCTCTCACAGAGACTGACAGTGGCTCTCAGGAAATAAATAATGTTGCGTGTGAGCACTTGCACTCACAGTATCTTGTTGTATCTGTGCCAGGGCTGACCTTCGCTGCGGTTCACTGCTTGTCTGGGAAGCGACAAGGGAGTCTCATGCTTTACCGGGCAAATAGGTATCCCAGAGAGCCCCTTGGGCCTGTCACCTTTATCTGGAAGTCTAAGAAGGCCACAGGGGATACCTCTGAGGACAGGCAGTTGTGGATCTGGCTTCACCCAACTCTTAAGCTGGTATGTCATTTTGTTATTTAGTTATACAGGTGTAGAGGTATTTAGTCATACTCATGTGGAGGTCAAAGGACAGCGTGTGGGAATCTGCTCTTTTCTTCCACCATGTGGGTACCAGGGAGTTTGGTGGCAATCCCAAGCTGAGCCGTCTCACCTGCTTACTGTTACATTTTTAATCACTACTGGAAGACAGTATATTACAAATCTGGATGCTATAAAGATGGCCTGACAGTTTGATGTGATACTTTTTTTAGTGAATGGATTAAAATTTGTTTCCATACTTTCTCTCTCTTTCTTTCTTTCTTTCTCTCTCTCTTTCTTTCTTTCTTTCTCTCTTTCTCTCTTTCTTTCTTTCTTTTTTTTTTGTGTAGCCTGGTTGTCCAGGATTTGCTATATAGACCAAACTGGCCTCAAACTCAAGGCAATCTGTCTGTTTGTCTCCCAACCAAGTGCTGGGATTAAATCCATGTGCCATCATGCCTGACTCATATTTTTTTAGTTATTTTTTTTTAAATCTAAAACTATTGTACAAAGACTGGATAGACTTAACCTTGAACATGATTTTACACACACACACACACACACACACACACACACACACACATTATGTAATGATGAGCACAATGAACACATCCATGTCCATCAATTACATTTAACTTAAAAAATAGTTTTTAAGCATCTATTTCTATTTTATATGTATGCCTGGTAGCCACGGAGGCCAGAAAAGGTGGTTTTAAACACTGAGAGATGTCTTGAGCGATCTGTGTTCAAATTTTGAAGATTTAAAGTAAATGTTTAAATATTTCTTAGGCCGTCCTAGAGGAAATAAAAGCAACGTGCCAGTGTTCAGAACCAATCAAACCAAGTGTCTGTGTCCCTGACCCTCTCCCGACACCAGCTCAGGAAGAAAGTCAACCTGAACTAGCTGATGACAAAATTGGCAAGAAAAGGAAAAGGAAAGATGATGAAGAAAGTGCTAAACCAACTAAGAAAATTCTTGGCGATGGAACTAGAGACCCGTGTCAGCCACGTTCATGGGTCTCTCCTACCACAGGGATTATAATCAGGTAGGAGGCAAGTTTATGTGACTCCTGGGTATGTTCAGTGAAGACTGCCCCTCCTTTTTTTTTTCTCAAGAGAGGGTTTCCCTGTGTAGCCTAGCTGTCCTTGGAACTTGCTGTGTAGACCAGGCTTGCCAGATCTTCCTGCCTCTATCTTCCAAGTGCTGGGATTAAAGGTGTGTGCCACCACACCTGGCTCTGACTTGTTCTGTGTGCCACCCTGACTTGTCCTGTTTTGTTAGTAGTGCAGACGTTATGTGATGGTGGTTTTCGTTTCGTGGTCTCTTCTCAGTGATCTGACAATGGAGATGAGCAGGTTCCGCCTGATTGGCCCACTTTCCCACTGCATCCTGACCTCGGCACTGAGACCCGCTCCTGTGCACACAGTGAGTAAATGTGAGGTCGTGTTAGCCCAGGCAGGTCTGTAATGCAGTCTGACACCCACTGGATTGCCTTGTAAATGTGTAATTTCCCAGCTTGTTTCTGTTAACAAAGCTTTTTCTTTTACTCTTTCACTTCTAGAAGATCAAATCTCAGCTAGTAGGATAAGTCAGTTGAAGTTTTAATTCTTTTATTACTCAGAGTTGTGTAGGTATAGTCTCTGCTCCATAGATGGGCCATGGGATGTCTCTAAGATCTCTGAAATTGTGTGCCAGTATTTTTTTTTCTCCTTTTCCTTTAGTTTTTGTTTTCTTTGGGTTTGGCTTTTATGACATTTTCTGGAAAGTTAAGAGCAACTCGCCTATTGGCTCTTCAGGTCAGGAGCAGGGTCATGTGACACTGCTGGCCACTTAAACTGACCGAGTGGCTGAGGTATTAATTGTACCTTTATTTAATTTTATCTTAACTAGATTAAATTCAGGTGGCTCTTTGTGGCTTGTGGCCTTCATGCAGACAGTGCAGGTCACGAGTGTGAGGAGATCAGGAGTCAACTTTCCAGCTCAGATTCTGTTTATTTTCCATCTCAGTCAGTTGATTCAGCACTTGAGCCTCGCAGATATAATGTGGCAAATATGGTGACCAAGCTGAACACAAATTGAGCTTTTAGAGAGATGCTGTAAAGGAAGAAAGCAGCCTTTCTGTGGGTTTTTTTTGTTTTGTTTTGTTTTTGTTTTGTTATGTATACAGTGCTCTGCTGACATGTACACCTGCAGACCAGAAGAGGGCAGCAGATCTCATTATAGATGGTTGTGAGCCACCATGTGGTTGCTGGGACTTGAACTCAGGACCTCTCGAAGAGCAGGCAGTGCTCTTAACCGCTGAGCCATCTCTCCAGCCCCCAGTCTTTTGCCTTCACTTGAGTTCTGCCCCAGCCTTGGCCTCTTGGCCTTAGGGAGTGGCTTTAGGACTGTCCCTTGTTATTTCCCCTTGTAGGATGGACGGTGAGCTTTTACCGTTCATTTTATTCATTGTTTGTTTTTTGTTTTTGTATTGTGGTTTTTGTTTTGTTTTCGAGACAGGGTTTCTCTGTTTAGCCTTGGTTGTCCTGGACTCGCAGTATAGACCAGGCTGCTTCTGCCTCCCGAGTACTCGGATTAAAGGCCTGCGCTGCCGTGCCCAGCTAAAGATTTATTTGTTTATTATTTATACACTATTTTGCCTGCACCTCAGAAGAGGGCACCAGATCTCATTATAGATGGTTGTGAGCCACCATGTGGTTGCTGGGACTTGAACTCAGGACCTTTGGAAGAACAGCCAGTGCTCTTAACCTCTGAGCCACCTCTCCAGCCCCTATTTCATTCATTTTTGTTGTGTTGCTTTTTTGGAGATGGAATTCAGGCCTTATGCATACTAGACAAGGATTTGCTGTAGCCCTGAGCTATATTTCAAGTGCAATCTATTCACTACTTGTTGAGATAAAAACTTCTCAAATAGTTGAGTGATGGTGGTGTACGCCATTAATCCCAGCATGCAGGGAGGCAGGGGCAGGCAGATCTCTGTGAGTTTGAAGCCAGCCTGGTCTACAAAGTTGAGTCTAGGACAACCAGGGCTACACAGAGAAACTGTTTCTCAAAAAACAAAACAAAAGGAAAAGAAAAAATTGCCAAGTAGTTTCTCGTTTCATTTAAGGTAAAACTCAGCTCCTTTCGTGTGGCCTGTGGCCTCGGGGACCTTCAGCCTCCTTCCCCTCTGCGCCGTGGCCTGCTGGCCTTTCAGTTCTAGCACGCCGTGGCCTGCTGGCCTTTCAGTTCTAGCACGCCGTGGCCTGCTGGCCTTTCAGTTCTAGCACACCGTGGCCTGCTGGCCTTTCAGTTCTAGCACGCACCATTTCTCATGCCCGTCACAGTGCAGACCTATTTTCTTTCCGCCTGTTGAGCACTCTGTTGTGATGATCTTGGTTGGGCTAAATTTTCCTCATTTTCAAGTTTTAGCCCATCTCATCCAAACTATTCTCTCTAGAACTCTTCCCTGTGCCCTCAGGTTCACTTACCCAGCTGTTTCTGTAGCGTCTGAGCATTTGCTCTTGTGTTAACATCTGGGTCTCTCACTAGCCTCTGCGGTTCACGACGGCAGGCAGGGCTGGTCCACAGTGCTTAGCATACAGAGAAGGTCTTCCGTGTGCTAATAAATTATGGAGTGAAGATTTGATTCGGAAGGTTTGGTCCTGGAGCCTGCGCTCCGCACCGCTAAGCTGTGCTGCTTGTGTTCTGTGAGGTGCGTGGCGCCTGTCTCACAAGGGAGAGTCGTTGAGCACGAATCCTGGCTCTTGGTTGTCATGTCCGTCACTCTTCTAGTGCTGGAAATGCTTGCAAACCTTGCTAAATCCCGGTCTCGCCAAAGAAAGATGTAAGTGGGGTGTTTACGCATCTCATCCAGTGTGGCCGAGGACAGTGCAGTGGTTTACTTGACGTTTCTCATTGATTTGCTGAGAAAGTAGTATTTTATTGCTTAAACTAAAGATGATGAAGATGGTGAAACTGGAAGACACAGGTAACTCTTAGATAATTGTGCATAAGAAAGTGTGACAGTGCCGAGTAAGTACTGTCTGCGAAAGGCTCGCCTGTATTTCCGTGTATGTGAAACCTCTAATTAGAGGGTTAGTCTTTTTTTTTTTTTAAGATTTATTTATTTATTAGGCAATGTTCTGCTTGCATGTGTGCCTGCACAGCAGAAGAGGGCACCATATCTCCTTATAGATGGTTGTGAGCCACCATGTGGTTGCTGGGACTTGAACTCGGGACCTCTGGACGAGCAACCAGTCCTCTTAACCTCTGGGTCATCTCTCCAGCCCCTGTAACTGCTGTCTTAAATACAGTGACGTCTTCACTGCTGCTGCTTGTGAAATAGTTCTCCTCACACTCAGAAACATGGGCAGTGGAGCCATGCTGCAGCAGGTACTAGGCCTGGCTCAGCGTGGATACTAGGCTTTGCTCATGGTTTTTCTGCTGAGGAGGTGTCCTTGTTTTCCAGGGGGAGGAGGATGCAGAGGAGACACCTCATCAGTGGTGGAGCGACGCTTGCAAGAGCTCAGATGGTGTTTTTCTTCATCAAAGACAGGAAGCAGTGTTCGAGTTGCTGGGAGGTAGAAGGGGAGCGTTTGGTTGTGCTGCGGGGGGGGGGGGGGGGGGGGGAAGGGAGGAGCGGAGACGCAGGGGGCCGGGGTGGCTCCGGAGAGCAGTGTGCAGGTGGCCCCTAGTCAGGACTCTTGCTTTTCATGTTGCTGCTATTTGTTGGGACGTAACAAGAGAAGCAGCTAAGAAACCGAGCGTCAAGGATTACAGCACCGTGTTCATGTCTGTCTGTGAACTAACAAGGTTGTTCCTGTTCTAAATAACCAGCATTCTGAAGTAATGATGAAGTGGACAGGCAGGTGTTGACCTACTGTGTGTATTTACTGACCCTTGTATGCTCATAGCTGTTAGAAAAACATGTGTTCATGTTGTAAGATAGTAATTTTTATTACTTTTTATTTTGCAGGAAATGTTGTTTTTAAGGTCTTAATGTATTTTCTGAATGTGTTAATGGGAAAAGGCGATGTGTGTTTTAAAATAATTATACCCCAAAAAAGCTTTCATTGGAAAAATCTGAAAGGTTTCAAAATTCAAACAAGACTGTGTTAATATATATTGTGACTTTTTTTTAAACTAAAAATATTTTATTATCTTTATTCCTTATTTTGTGTTTATGTATGTGTACATGTGTGTAGATGTCAGTGCACAACTTGTGGAAGTTAGTTCTCTGCCTTTACTCACAGGGACCAGCCTTTACTCACTGAGCTGTCTGTATCACTGGCCCTGTGAGTGCCTTCTGTAAACTTGCTTTTTAATCCATTCATTCTGTTTCTGTTTTGTTGAAGGGATATCGTCACCTGCAGAAATTCCTGCGGGTACTATTCTGGGATTGACAGTTAGGGATCCGAGAGTAAATTTGCCCCCACAGCGGTCCAGAGCTTTGCCCGATCCAGAAAGATACCAAGGTAAAGTGCTTGCCACGTTCCTTGCTGTAGTGTAGTCGCTGTACCTGGGGTGTGTGTCAGAGGACGCTGCGTGGAGGGCAGTGTGGACCACGCAGCCAGCTGTTCACCTTTGTGGTGTATTTTCCCCCAGTCCTCTGTTTTCAGTATCTAGTGAGGTGTGGCTTTTTAATTCTCCCAAGTGCCCAGACTTTCAGATGTAACTGCAAGGAAGGGATGTGCACCGGCAGCTGGTCTTGTGCTCGTTGGAAGCCTCTGTCTGACCATACAGATGATCCAGGTTCGAATCCTGGCAAGGCCATCCAGGTGCTGAAGTCTCAGAGCACATGATTTTAACAGAGTAGCGGGTCGTGAGAGAGCTGCTTGTCTGGGAGTGTGGGAAGGTGGGTTGAGGCTGGTGAGAATTTTAAGCTAATGTGGGATGCTGCTGCATTGGGCTAACTATCACTTAAACACCAGTAATTAAGAGTAGTTTAAATAGCTTGTGAGCTGTGGGAGAAAAACATTTAAGTGCATTTTATAACAACTTCACAATTTTGTTTTTAACCCTTCTGTGTGTAGTTAGCTAGTTTATTAGGGACCAATAAAAATGGCCCTGTGAGAGTTCCACAAAAAAGGTGGCTGAGAGGATTTGAAGACACATCGGTAAGTTAGCTGTGGAGCGCAAATCTTCATTGCTTCCGCTTTCTCCTTTAGTGTGTATGGTCTGGCGTAACCGTGGAAGTTGGAGTGTCTACTGAGACTTACATGCAGAGCTGTAAACACCTAAAGCCACGGGCGAGCTCTCCATCTCTTGATGGGCAGTTTTGTCATGTCCTCCCCAACAGGCTTAATATGAATTAGTTCCCAGAAAATTAAAGTCTGTTGTGAACAATATGACTCAGTTTCCACTGTAGAGTTCACCAATGCGTTAGGCATTGGTACAGTATTTCATCACAGCCTGCTTTGTGTTACTGTTTTGGGTTTTTGAGACAGGGTCTGACTGGGTGTCCCTGGCTGGTCTGGAAATCTATGTAGAACAAGGTTGGCGTTGAACTATGGTGGAGCTCTGCTCTCTCGGCCTCCTGGGTACTGAGATAATTCAAGCCTGTTTTAAGCGCTGTAATTTCTTTGCAGATATATTTTATTTGATATTTGAGCTACATAAAGAAGCGTACTTTTTTTGCTGGGGATGTAGCTTAGTGGTGGGATGCTTGCCTGGTATGTGAGAGCTCCTGAGTTTAATCCCTAATGGTTTTGGCACAAGGACTTGCTATGTAGGGATGACTGGCCTGGAACTCGCTGAGTAACCCAGGCTGGCCTTGAACCATGCCGGTCTTCCCGCCTCACTGCCCTGAGTGCTTGGATTGCAGGCAAGAGTCAGCACACCTGGCAAGGAGTACACGTTCCACGTGAATTAGTTGAACTAGTGTTATATCAATACTTTGACTATCTCACTTAGGAAGATAAGTCAGACCAAAGGGCAGAGGTGTTTTTTGGTGGCCTGGGTTATTTAAAAGGTCAGGGCTAATCCCTGACAGAGTTCAGTCTGTCTGCATCTGAAGTTGTTGCCTGCCTGTTTTGACAGGCAGTAACCCTTGAAGAAGAGCTTGCCTGCTGTGGGTAGCAAGCTCCTTTTTTTTTCCCCCTAGTATAAACTGTATTTTGGCAGCTTTTACAGGTTCCTGGGAACCTGAGTGCTGTGTTCCCATGCTTTGAAGCATTCACCCTTTAAGTAAGAGTTAATTATTAATGTGTTTTTATAACACTTCAGTTTCATTAACTGAGTGGTTTACTGTGTAAGTAACTGGTCCCTGAGGTGAGACGTTAAAATACTGAACTGAGAATGGAGGTGTGGCTTGAGGCTAGAGCTCTTGCCCAACCACTGGGCCCTGGTTCAAGTCCCAGCACTGTAGAAATGAAAGAAGCCCTCAGACCACATTTGTGCTTTTGGGCTGCTGTGCTTGCTGTCTCTAGTAGCTGCTGATCTGCTTTGAGCTGGTCTTCGCCAGACTTGGCTGTGGAGCAGGCAGGGAATATGCTAAGTGTGCATTGGAAGCATTCATGCAGTCAACAAACCAAAACAGAAGGAAAGAAAGAAAGTACCGAGCTACATTTACATTGTATGTTTAGGCTTATTTTAAAAATTTTCCCTCAAAATACTCTTTGGCTGTACGTCTGTGCCACCAAAGCCATGAAGGAGTGTCTGGTTGCTTCAAAATAGCAGATGGGCCATCATCTTCTCCTTTTCCAGTGCTCGTGAGCACTCTCACAGCACAGCGCAGCAGAGGACTTCCAGGAGCTCGGGTTAGGGCAACTTTATAACAGCCGTGTGCCTGCTTCTGGGAAGACAAAGCTAGAAGCTTCAGCTAGGAGCTGGCCTGTCCCTACCACAGTGAGCTGAAGGCCACCGCTCCCTCTCTGCCAACCCTCATGTTTTCCCTGTGCCTGGTTTTGCCTTTTCCAGATGCCAGGTGGTTAGACTCATACAGTGGGTAGCCTTTTCAGACTGGTCCTCTTCCCTCGTGAGATGCATCCGAGAGCCCTCCTGTCTTCTTGTGACTCTGTACCACATTTGTTTAGCCCATCATCTAGAATATTTGAAGCTGGTGCTTTGCTGTGCCTTTGTTTGCTGAGAAGTCTGTGGCTCAGTCTGAATAAGTAGCTCGGTTATGCCCCTTGGATCTGTGCTGTGCTCCCTAGGACAGTGCTCTGGGTCAGCCAGGGCTGTCAGGGTGGGGCTGGTCCTACAGGGCAGTGCGAGCCTCCCTGGCACTCAGCTGCACCTGAGACCTCACTGTTGTCTCCAGGAGGAAGAGCACTTTACAGACCAAAGCGCTGCTTCTCTGCAGCTCTCTTCTCAGGCCTGTTTATCAATTACACTTTCGCCAAGTTTGTTCTCCCTTAAAATCTGCCACGCCATGGTTTAGTTATTTTTTCCCAGCCTGCAGACTCACACAGGTATGTGCTTTTAAGTGACTTTCTGTGTTGAAAGTTTGGGACAATAGCCGCTGCCCCACCCCCCCATTTTTTTTGCTTTTTTTGGAGACAGGGTCTCTCTGTTAGCCTTGGCTGCCTTGGACTCATTCTGTAGACCAGGCTGGCCTCGAACTCACAGCGATCCACCTGCCTCTGCCTCCCTGGCATTTAAAGGCGTGCACCACCATGCCCGGCCTTTAGTTCTTCAGTCTAACAGAATTAGATTTGAAAGACTTCTGTCATTCTGTCATGTTTAAGCGACTGCACATAGAGGTGACTTATGTCTGTGTAAGTGTGCATCACTGAAAACCCTCCCTCCTGGTCTTCTATAGTGCAGTGTGCTTTGCTCAAGAGAGAGTGTAGTTCACAAATAATGATGCTCCCCTTACAGAATTGGAGAAACGTGTTTTACAGACAGGAGCAAGTAGCTCAGTAAATGTCAGTTATAAGAGAAGGTGTCCTGTAGAATTTGATTATCTTAAATGTATTATTACTAGTGTGTGTTTGCAGAGAAGTAAATATCACAGAAAAGTTAATTCATGGACTAGGAAACCAATTATAAGAATAAGTAGGAACGTCCCATGAAATACTTTCCGCCATCATTCTGGCAGCATTAGGGTTTGATGGATGGAGAGTGTGGTTCAAGGCTGTTTCTTTTTCCTCTTAGATAACGAGCAGATTAAACAGCTGCTTCTGGAGGGTGTGCCTGTGGACTGCACGCATAGCTTTATCTGGAACCTGGATATCTGTAGGAGTGTCACAGAGAATAAGATCTCGGATCAGGTAACTAATGGGCCAGGATTGCTGCTATGCTGAGTGACAGGCAGTTGCTGTACTCAAGACCCTACAAAGGGACTTTATGTTCCATCGAGTCCCGTGTACTTACATGTTCTTTACTGCGATACTGAGAGATTAAAAAAAAAAAAATGATTTCTAGAACAAGACCTTTACCTGAAGTGAAAAATCTTGTGGTTTAATTTTTTAATTTTCAAGTCTATTTTCCTTAAGTATTGTGTCTTTAAGGTTCACAGTGATTGAACCCCAGAGTCAGGCATTGTGTCAGATGATGAGGTACTAGAAAGACTAAGGACTGCCTGGGGACACTGAGGCTGGCTTCGTGTGTGAAGGAGCCCGTGTTTGAACTTAGTCTCAGATGGGAGCTAGACTTGTCGGGGGCAAGGTCAAGGCTGCCGTGGGGAAAGGCTGTCAGGAAGTAAGAGCAGCATTTATAATGGCCCAGGCCTGAACCTGTGCATAACCGCCAGGTCAGACAGGACAAGGGAGAATGCTGAAGGGACACACGGACTAGACCGTAGAGGACCTCAAGGCATTGTAAAGATTTGTCTGGGTTCCATGGAAGGTTTTAAGACTGGCTATGACATGACTGGATGTCACTCTAGTGGTATATAGAGGTTGTGCATGGGGGGCAGGGACTAGGGGTCACATAGCCTGAAAAGGATCACATAGATAAAATAGCTGAATGGAAAGAGATGGTGGGCTCTAAGTTGTGCAGTAGCTGGGGGCATGGGCCAGGGAACCTATTTCCAGAGGGTAAAATCGACGGACGACACTTGGTGGTTGCTGGAGGGTGACAGACGGTGTCTGTAGATTAGCTCCTGACTTTCTAGTTTGGCTGTATGGTGTGAGACAAAAGACAGCCAGAATCATGTTGATTTGTTCACTGTTGTACTCCCAGATCCTAGAAAAACACTTGGCACAAAGAGGTGCTCGGTAAACGTTTGGATGGATGAATAATGAGCTCTGGGGTCTGTGTATCATTCTGTTAGGTGGGGGGGTTGGAAGAGGACCATGGGAAAGGCACATCTGAGAGGCAATGTGCTTCTCAGGAATGGATGTCTTAGAGCCTGGTCTTAAATCCCAGGTGGGAAGCTTGGGAAAATATTGTGGAATGGATGGCAAATACACAGGTAGTCATAGAAGCTTAGCAAAGGTAAAAAGGCCAAGGCTTGAAGAGTGCTGTTGAGGTTGCAGTTACACCAAAATGTGGAGGAATGTCTCAGTTCCAGTCAGCTGAGGAGCAAAGGCAGTGGCTGCGCATCGCTGAACTTGGCCCAGAAGGCTTCCCTCCCTCCCTCAGCAGCTCCGAGTGAGGTCTGGAAGGATGCTGTCACTCCTCACACCGGACTTGTTCACAGTTTATAGTGCCATCTGTCATTCAGACCTGCAGAGAGGTTTTCTTTTCTTTTCTTTTTTTTTTTTTAAGATTTTATTTATTTATTATTAAGAATACAGCGCTCTGCCTGCATGTATGCCAACATGCCAGAAAAGGTCATCAGATCACGTTATAGATGGTTGTGAGCTACATGTGGTTGCTGGGAATTGAACTCAGGACCTCTGGAAGAGCAGACAGTGCTCTTAACCTCTGAGCCATCTCTCCAGCCCAAGAGGTTTTCTTAAGAGCACAGCACCGACCCCAGTTGCTCATCCTTGTGAAGTTAATTTTTGTACTGTCTTACTTAATGAGAACACAGCGTAATCAAAATAAAAGGGGTAGCGTGTACAACTGTAGAATTAATTTTGATGCGAGGCTAGCAGAATGAACACACGTAGGTTAACTTTGAGTCTTCTGGCGTACCCTAGCCCGGACTGCAAGTTTAAGACAATTTGGCATCTTCCCACCAGAGCCTGTGTGCGTAGAGGGAAACCTTTATAGGAAGGCTACTTTTACTGACGCTGGCTTGTGTTTGCTCACTCAGGGCGTTTTACTTTTACTTTTTACAGGAACGTTTATCTTCTACATTTGCTCCTAGGGGGTCCCAGTAAGATCTAGAAGACGGTGGCTGTTTGTGTTGACTTGTGTTCCTCCCCTTAGGACTTAAACCGGATGAGAAGTGAGTTGCTGGTGCCCGGGTCACAGCTTGTTTTAGGGCCCCGTGAATCCAAGATACCCATGCTTCTGGTTCAACAGCCAGGAAAAGTGACCGGCGAAGACCGACTGGGCTGGGGAAGTGGCTGGGACATCCTCCTCCCCAAGGGCTGGGGCATGGCCTTTTGGATCCCATTTGTAAGTCGCCTTTCGATTTCAGCTAATAATTGAAATAATAAAAACACACCATGACAGATAGTAGATGCTAAATGTTCTGTGCGTGGTGCACAATTTAGAAACCGAGTGGTATGTTTCCATCCTTAGAGGTGAAATAGTGGCTATAGAAATACAGAATAGTTCACATGTGTCGTTCCCGGAGGAGCCAGGCTGTCATGGTTAAGACCTGTGGAGGGCCAGCAGGAGGGCTCAACAGGTTAAGGTGCTTGCCACCAAGCCTGACAACCTGAGTCTGATTCCCAGTACTCACAGGGTGGAAGGAAAGAACGGCTGTCTCAAGTTGTCCTCCGACCTTCACACATGCTCAATGACGTGTGCCCATGTGCGTGTACACAAACACAAAATAAATAGAATTTAGTAATAAGAAAGACAGGAGTGTAGCCCCCCACCCCCATCTCCCCCAAGGCAGCCTTTCTGTGTACCCCGTGCTGGCCTGGAATTTGTTATCCTGCTCAGTCGCCCAAGCTGGGAGTACAGGAGTGAGACACAGTGCTGGCTCCCCGTTGTATGGATTTCTTGCTTATGCGTTGATCGTCCATCTGTCTACCCTTGTCCCACAGTCTCGCCCCAGGCCTTCCCACACGCTAGCAACAAACAGTATTTGAAGGTCTTGAAGTAGAATGATTTAAAAAAAAAAATAGGTAACAATAATGCTGCATTTTCAGCTTGCAGAAATTCATTAGCTTAGCTTTTACGGGAGTACAGAGCATGCTGTTGTGGTTTTTAAATGCTAACTATAAGCATATACTGTTCCTGTTTTTTAACTGTAGCCAAATTATTTTTAACACTTGTGTGTAAGCTACTTCTGGTTAGTTTAAGCATTACTTTGATATCAATGATAAGTGACATGCCAGTGCCTAGATTAAGTTGTTCTACTTAATTTTTAAAAAAAGATTTATTCATTTATTTATTTGTTAATTATTTATACAGTATTCTGCCTACATGAACACCTGCATACCAGAAAAGGGCACCGGATCTCAGTATAGATGGTTTTGAGCTACCATGTGGTTCTGGGATTTGAACTCATGACCTTTGGAAGAGCAGGCAGTGTTCTTAACCTCTGAGCCATCTCTCCAGCCCCTTAATTTAATTTTTTTTTTTAAATTAGGAAATGTTTTGTTTTTTCTTTAGTACTGAGGATTGAACTGAGGGTCTTAGGCAGGGTATGAAGCATTCTGTCACTGGGCTACATCTGCAGACATTAGGCATTATTTCATTCACATAGAAAAGACGAGGTCCTGACGTGCCCGAGGGCTGTGCGCCCTGTGCCTGCCATCCCGCCAGGGAAGTGAAGCCCATAGAGTCACTGCAGCGCTTCACGTCCTCACAGCAGTCTCACCTCTCCTCCTAAAGTAGCACCTGGTTACCTCCCTGCACATCCTTACACCTGTGTCAGATGCTTGTCTCTGTAATAAGTACATGCTTTTAATCTATGTGCCTTATCGTGTGTCTGCTTCTGTGACCTGTAGTGTTTACTGTTGCTCATTGTTGTATTTGCTAGGTATTGAGTTTTCCCCGTGTTGCACTACTGGATGGTGTTGGTTATAGTGTTATCTTAGTGTGTATTTACCAATTTTCCTTGCGATGGGCTTTTAGGTTATTTCTCATTTCCCCTGTATTGTTAGGCAGTTTCACTTCAGGTTAGTACACTGACAGGGCCTCTTGACATTTCTTTTAGATCTACCGAGGTGCAAGAGTTGGGGGATTAAAAGAGGCTGCAGTACATTCTCAGTACACACGGTCACCAAACGTCCCAGGCGATTTCCCAGACTGCCAAGCTGGCCTTCTGTTTGCTGAAGACCAAGCTAAGGATCTTCTAGAAAAGTATAAAAGGTAAGGAACTGTCCTTCTAGTCTGTTGTCTCCAGGGTCGGGAAGCGCCTGCTGGAATTGCCTGATGGCTTGGGTGGCCCTGCGTAACCCTGTGTGTAGTGCCAGCTTTCCCTCGGGCTCTCTGTTACAAGCCAGCAGACTTTTGCCCTTTAGAGGCTCATCTGGTACAGCCCTTGTCCTGGCTCTCTCCTGACTTGAGTGATGGGCAGCTGACCTGCAGACATGCATTTCAGATACTTGCTAATAGATCGCAGTACTACCCCTCCCCCATTCTTGCAGAGATTGCAGTTTAAAGAAACTGGTTTTAGAATAGCACGATTTGTACAAGTTTAATGAAACCATGGAGGACACAAAACACTTTAACCTGGTGCAGTTCTGCCTTCCAAAGTGATATGCACTGTGTTCAAGCATGGAAGTGGTTTCTTGTTTGTGGTGCCTGTGGATCTAGCCATAGGTGGTGTACACTAGGCCACTCTAACCAAACAGTTGTTGTTTGATGAATGGGTGGATAACTGAATGGTGCAGTGGCTTTGCTGGGAGCTCCAGGGGCTGAATTGGGAATCCCTGTTCATTACCACAACCACAGAGAGAGGCGGGGCCTGGCTGCCTTTCTAGCCGTCGTTGAGTGACGACGGACAGATGGAAGACTTGGATAAGTTACGACCTGATCTGGTTGGTACTTACCTGATCTGTACATCCCATACTGTGTGCTTGAGAGTCCTGTAACGGAGGATTTTATTTTTCACTAAACCCTTTCATGTATATTCTCCATAGGTAACAAAGTTTCCTACATAGAAGAATGGTATTATCTGTACTATTTTGAAACCTTGCCTTTTCATTTAATCATATACTGTGTTGGTTTCCCTATAGCGATAAATAACGGTCATAAACCAGATGTTGGCAAACTTTTTTTGTAGAGGGCCATATGATGTGCACCTTTGACTTTGTAGACCCTTTGGTCTCCATTACATGGTCTCAGCTCTGCCACTGTGACAGGGAAGGTGACATATAAACAAACAAATGTGGTGGAGTTCCAACCAGGGCTTACTTACAGCCACTTGCATTTAAAATTCATAGAACTTTCAGCGTCATAAAGTAGGATCATTTTCCTTTTCTTTTTCTTTCTCTTTTTTTTTTTTTTCCAAGACAGGGTTCCTCTGTGTAACAGAACCCTGCCTGCCCTGGATTCACTTTGTAGAGCAGGCTGGCCTCAAACTCATAGAGATCCACTCGCCTCTGCCTCCCCAATGCTTGGATTAAAGGTGTGTGCCACCACGCCTGGCCCTCATTTGCTTCTTCAGTGAGTAGAAATATGAAAATCATTCTTAGCTCGTGGGTCATTTAATGTTTGTTTGTCTTAGCTGCCAATTCTGGTGCTGGCAGAGCTCTAGGTGACCCTGTAGGGCTGCAGCATGGATGTACTGTGTGTGGGTGACCCTGTAGGGCTGCAGCGTGGATGTACTGTGTGTGGGTGACCCTGTAGGGCTGCAGCGTGGATGTACTGTGTGTGGGTGACCCTGTAGGGCTGCAGCGTGGATGTACTGTGTGGGTGACCCTGTAGGGCTGCGGCGTGGATGTACTGTGTGGGTGACCCTGTAGGGCTGCAGCATGGATGTACTGTGTGTGGGTGACCCTGTAGGGCTGCAGCGTGGATGTACTGTGTGTGGGTGACCCTGTAGGGCTGCAGCGTGGATGTACTGTGTGTGGGTGACCCTGTAGGGCTGCAGCGTGGATGTACTGTGTGGGTGACCCTGTAGGGCTGCGGCGTGGATGTACTGTGTGGGTGACCCTGTAGGGCTGCGGCGTGGATGTACTGTGTGGGTGACCCTGTAGGGCTGCGGCGTGGATGTACTGTGTGGGTGACCCTGTAGGGCTGCAGCATGGATGTACTGTGTGGGTGACCCTGTAGGGCTGCGGCGTGGATGTACTGTGTGGGTGACCCTGTAGGGCTGCAGCGTGGATGTACTGTGTGTGGGTGACCCTGTAGGGCTGCAGTGTGGATGTACTGTGTGGGTGACCCTGTAGGGCTGTGGCGTGGATGTACTGTGTGGGTGACCCTGTAGGGCTGCAGCGTGGATGTACTGTGTGTGGGTGACCCTGTAGGGCTGCAGCGTGGATGTACTGTGTGGGTGACCCTGTAGGGCTGCAGCGTGGATGTACTGTGTGTGGGTGACCCTGTAGGGCTGCAGCGTGGATGTACTGTGTGATTGACCCTGTAGGGCTGCGGCGTGGATGTACTGTGTGGGTGACCCTGTAGGGCTGCAGCGTGGATGTACTGTGTGTAGGTGACCCTGTAGGGCTGCAGCGTGGATGTACAGTGTGTGGGTGACCCTGTAGGGCTGCAGCATGGATGTACTGTGTGGGTGACCCTGTAGGGCTGCAGCGTGGATGTACTGTGTGTAGGTGACCCTGTAGGGCTGCAGCGTGGATGTACAGTGTGTGGGTGACCCTGTAGGGCTGCAGCGTGGATGTACTGTGTGGGTGACCCTGTAGGGCTGCAGCGTGGATGTACTGTGTGGGTGACCCTGTAGGGCTGCAGCGTGGATGTACTGTGTGTGGGTGACCCTGTAGGGCTGCAGCGTGGATGTACTGTGTGTGGGTGACCCTGTAGGGCTGCAGCGTGGATGTACTGTGTGATTGACCCTGTAGGGCTGCAGCGTGGATGTACTGTGTGTGGGTGACCCTGTAGGGCTGCGGCGTGGATGTACTGTGTGGGTGACCCTGTAGGGCTGCAGCGTGGATGTACTGTGTGGGTGACCCTGTAGGGCTGCAGTGTGGATGTACTGTGTGTGGGTGACCCTGTAGGGCTGCGGCGTGGATGTACTGTGTGTGGGTGACCCTGTAGGGCTGCATCGTGGATGTACTGTGTGTGGGTGACCCTGTAGGGCTGCATCGTGGATGTACTGTGTGTGGGTGACCCTGTAGGGCTGCATCGTGGATGTACAGTGTGTGGGTGACCCTGTAGGGCTGCAGCGTGGATGTACTGTGTGTGGGTGACCCTGTAGGGCTGCGGCGTGGATGTACTGTGTGTGGGTGACCCTGTAGGGCTGCGGCGTGGATGTACTGTGTGTGGGTGACCCTGTAGGGCTGCAGCGTGGATGTACTGTGTGTGGGTGACCCTGTAGGGCTGCGGCGTGGATGTCTGTGTGTGGGTGACCCTGTAGGGCTGCAGCGTGGATGTACTGTGTGTGGGTGACCCTGTAGGGCTGCGGCGTGGATGTACTGTGTGTGGGTGACCCTGTAGGGCTGCAGCGTGGATGTACTGTGTGTGGGTGACCCTGTAGGGCTGCGGCGTGGATGTACTGTGTGTGGGTGACCCTGTAGGGCTGCAGCGTGGATGTACTGTGTGTGGGTGACCCTGTAGGGCTGCAGCATGGATGTACTGTGTGTGGGTGACCCTGTAGGGCTGCAGCGTGGATGTACTGTGTGTGGGTGACCCTGTAGGGCTGCAGCGTGGATGTACTGTGTGTGGGTGACCCTGTAGGGCTGCGGCGTGGATGTACTGTGTGGGTGACCCTGTAGGGCTGCAGTGTGGATGTACTGTGCTCATCAGTGGCCTTAGGTTACCTCTGTTTTCTTGTCCTGTGCTTTGGGGATCTTATGTATGTATCTCTATATGTTTGTCTGAATCATTCATTCATTCAGCACATACTTGTTTCAAGCCCATGATTGGGTTAACACCATCTGCACCCTGTAGCTCCAGCAGGCACGGGGAAGACTAAGTCTGTCCATGACTTCATGGAGATGCTTTTTTTTTTCTTCTTAGAATAACCAATGTGAATTTCGCTTTTACTTTATTTTACTTTTTGATAATTCCATATGTCTATACAGTGTACAGTGGTTGTAGCTGCTGCTCCACTGTCACCTCTTTTCACCCTCCCCGATCCTGCTGGCCTCCTCCTCCCCAGCTCCTCCTCCTGGCTTTTTTTTTTTAAATTTGGGTTGCTTGTCTGAGTATGGGTATGGGCTGTTTCCTGGAGGATGGGCTAGTTGACAGTGGGTGTACTGCTCTGCTCCTTGGGCAACTACTCCCTGCCAGTAGCTCCTCAGAGAGCCTGGTGAGCCCTGCCGAATCCGTGCTGGAGATTTTGGTTTGTTTTTTCGACCCAGGGTGTTCTGGCTGTCCCGGAACTTACTCTGTAGATCAGACTGTCCTCTGACTCCCAAGTGCTAGGATCACAGGTGTGTGCCGTCACTGCCCGGCTTAAAAGCGTAGATCATACAAGCCCCCCGCCTCCTCGACCCTACCACCCCTGCTGCAGTTTTGACTGGCTTGGGCTTTGCAGGTCTTGAGTGGGTAGGGTAGCCTCTGTGTGTCCGAGGCGTGCATGGCTGTGCTGTACCCAGAGGACAGGTTGCACTGTAGTCACCCCTTTCACCCTTTCATGTCTGGGACTTTCTGCCCCGCCGTTGCCTGGACCTGGGTAATGCAGATGGATGCCGAGTACTCAGCGGTCACTTACTCTCTGTACTTTGACAAGTTCCAAGTCTGTGCATTAATTGCCGCCCACTCCAAAAAGCAGCTTCTCGGGGTCACGGCTGAGAGCAGCACAGTCCATAAATATAAATAGAAATGTTTAGAAGGCAGTTTGACTACAGAATTTAGCAGAACATTGGTAGTTTGATTCTCCCCAAGGGACTAACTATGGTTTATAGTTGAGCATCTCCCTCGTGTCTGACCTGGAGTGTCCCTGCCGCCCTCCAAAACCACAGCCTCACCGTCAGTTTCCTGTGTTGCCTTCCAGGTGCACAGAGCTTTGCAGGCACATGGTCGTTCTTTTTGCTCTTTTAGTTTTGTTGTTGTCAGGCCAGAAGTGAGGGAGGAGCCTCATTGTAACCTTGACTTAGAGCTGTGTGCATCTTCAGGGATAGCTCTGCCCACCCCAGGGCGCCATGCACGTGGAGCTCTAGATCAGCATTGAGGTACTATATTTGGTTTTCAGAGGCTAATTAAAAAACCAGATCTGAGCTGGAGAGATGGCTCAAAGGTTAAAAGTGCTTCTGCTGGCTGCTCTTCCAGTGGTCCTGAGTTCAATTCCCAGCAACCACATGATGGCTCATAACCATCTATAATGAGATCTGGTGCCTTCTTCTGGCCTGCAGGCAGAATACTGTATACATAATAAACAAACAAACAAATCCAAATCTTTCACAGAGCGCGGTGGCCCACGCCTGTAATCCCAGCACTTGGGGAGGCAGAAGCAGGCAGATCTCTATGAGTTTGAGGCTAGCCTGGGCTACAAAGTGAGCCCAGGACAGTCAAGGCTATACATAGAAACTCTGTCCTTGAAAAAACAAAAAAAAAGTTAAAAACTTAAAAACAAACAAACAAAACCCCAAAGATCTAGGCCTGGTGGTGCACACCTTTAAACTCAGCACTGGGGAGGCAGAGGCAGGTAGGAAGGCTTGCGTGCGTGTGCGCGCGTGTGCGTGTGTGCGTGTGTGTGTGCATGCTTGCGTGCATGTGTGTGTGTGTGTGAGATATTTGGAGATGTGTTATGATGGTTATGGCTGTTTTAATTATCTACTCTTTAATTGCTTAAAATTTGTTTCTTTTTTTCATTAGACGCCCTCCTGCCAAAAGGCCCAACTACGTTAAGCTTGGCACACTGGCACCTTTCTGCTGTCCATGGGAACATCTGACTCGGGACTGGGAGTCCAGGGCTCAGGCCCAAGAGACAGATATTATAGCTTCAATGCCCGGTGCTCAAGGGAGTGTCCCAAGACCACCCGGAGTGTCTTGTGTCCCTGAAGAGATCTGTCAACCATCTGATGAGGCAGGCATAGCTGAAAACCAACCCATGAAGCCAGAGGTCACAGGCTGTCAACCTCAGGCACGGACTGAGGCAGTTCTGGAGCAGAGTGCCAGTGAGAATCACATGGCTTCCACCGGTAGCCCCACTAGCCAGCTCTGTGTTGTTCGGTAAGTGTAAGCAGCTGCCAGATATACATTTTGAATGGTTTTCTATATTGAACATGCTAATTGGTGACTTTCTAAAAAGGGAGCCGTTTCTCTGAGGGCCTGGGGAAACAGTTTAATATTTGATTTGAGACATAGTACTAAGTGATGAGAAGATTACAATGCTGCCCTAAGTCAGGCAAACCCGCCTGGTGACGGGCCTCTGTTCTGCCGTGGCCTCTTAGGTTCTTGGGAATCGTGTGGCTGTGGGGTGGGCCAGCAGCCGTTCTTTCTAGCGTGGTGGGGATGTGTGGCTTCCCTGTACAGGGGGTGTTGCCCCCATCGCTGCTGTGGCTCAGCCCTGCTTCTCAGCGCTCTCTAATGTACTCTCACTTTGAATATCCCTCTTTTTTTCCCTCAAACTTGCATGCTTTTGCTTAATTACAAACCTATGTTCTATCTTATTTTTCTCTATGTCTTACTTTTTTTCTGCCCCACTATTATAATCTTTATTCTTTCAGTTTTAGAACGGCAGGCACATGAAAAGAAGATTATTAGTACTAAGTGTATTGCACGCTTTAAATAGTTTTTAGTTATAATTTCGCATGTCTCTTACTTTGTGTAGGAGTAGGGAGTTACGGAAGCAGCTGTCTGCCTGGTGTGGCCGCAGTTCTGAGGCCAGGAAGGCTCCCGGCAGAGGCCAGCAAGAACTGACCAGAAAGGCCTGCTTGTCCATTCTGCATGATTATCCCAGAGCTCTGGTGTGGGTCAGCCTGTCCCTGCTCAGGAAGGGCAGCCCCGAGCCGCGCACCATGATCTGTGTCCCATCCGAGGAGGACCTGCTCCAGCTCAGTCAGGATCAGCATTACCACGGACCCAGGGAGCCCAGACACAGCGACCCGTTCAAGAGCCTGATTCTGAAAGAGAAAGAAAAGAAGAAAATGGAGAAGAGGCGGAGCCGAGACCACACGGTCCCCACAGGCATGGCAGTAGAGGCACCTGCAGTTGCGCCAGAATCTCTGACTCGGGGGCTATGGGCAGGCCCCCTCCCGGGACTGACGTCACACTGCTCCAGAGTTCTCCTGGGCTTTGTCACTCAGGGAGACTTCTCCATGGCTGTTGGCTGTGGAGAAGCTCTAGGGTTTGTTAGTGTGACCGGCTTGCTGGAAATGTTGTCCAGGCAGTCAGCAGCCACAAGGGGCCTGGTGCTGCTGCGGCCGCCCACCTCCCTGCAGTACCGCTTTGCAAGACTTGCCATTGAGGTCTGAACGTGGGCTCACAGCCTTGATACCCTAACTCTTTCTGTCACCCCACAGATAGTCCTGGCTGTCTCTGTCATCTGATTTAAAGTAGAAAGTAAAACTGCTTAGAAACAAGAATTAAAGTTATAGTTATGTGGCTGATGATCTGTTTGCTTTATCCTAACAATCTGAGTGTTTTCCTGTTTGGTTATATGCTTGACTGGTTGACATGGTATAAAGTACCCCCTCCCCCCCTCCCCCCTCCCCCCCATCCCCCTTCGGTTGTTAGGAACAGAAAGCTGTGAGGTCTCTTTGAAAAATTTTACTTACATGGTTTGCAACAATAACTGTTAATTGTTTTACTAAGGAAGGGACTTCAGGGAACTGGGGTGTGGCTCAGTGGTCACACTCCTGCATGTATGAGGCCCTGGGATTGAGCCTAGCAGCAGAAAGCTAGTGAGACAGGCGGACACTGCAGATGCCTGGCTCTTAACATCCATGGGCAGGTCACATGGGCTGCATTCAGTTATGCCCTGGTGAACTGAACGTTTCGTGCCATAAAGAAATCACAAATTGCTGCCTATTGTCAGGTGGGCTGGGTATATCACAAAATATGTTGGTTTCTGTGGTACTGCTTTGTTACTTAACTTTTAAAAAATACCATGGAAATACTAGTTTTGATGAGGTTGTCAACATTGCCTGGCAGATGTGGCACCAGTCTTTAGCCAGGACTTTCTGGAACTATTAAGGAGATCCTGGGTACTGCGCAGTCTGGGCTGCAATGTGGATGGCCGCCACCACCATGATGCCATTTATGACATCAACAGTGGTGCGGTGGAATTGCCTACCTAGGTAAGAAGCAACGAGAGAAAATATTTTAATTTAAAAAAAACCATCTGGTTAAAAAATAAAACAAAACATTGTTTTTGCAGATAATTACTGGAGGCCATGAAGTTTTACATTTCAAAATATATTTTATTTATTATTTATACAGTATTTTGCCTACATGTGTGCCTGCACACCAGAAGAGGGCATCAGATTTCATTATAGATGGTTGTGAGCCACGATGTGGTTGCTGGGAATTGAACTCGGGACCTTTGGAAGAGCATTCAGTACTCTTTTTTTTTTTTTTTTTTTTTTTTGGTTTTTTGAGACAGGGTTTCTCTGTGTAGCCTTGGCTGTTCTGGAACCACTTTGTAGACCAGGCTGGCCTCGAACTCACAGCGATCCGCCTGCCTCTGCCTCCCGAGTGCTGGGATTACAGGCGTGCGCCACCACGCCCGGCTGCATTCAGTACTCTTAACCTCTGCGCCATCTCTCCAGCCCTTCAAAAATACATTCTATTAAATGTGATACCAAAGAAAGAAAAAAGAAAAGCAAAACCCAAAGTTAGATGGATTTAAGGTCCCTTAGGTTAATCAAAAGCAGTTCTTTGCCTCAAACTCACAGAGACCTGCCTGCACCTGCCTCCTGAGTTCTGGGAATATTTCTCTTTGTAATTTCTGGAAATTCTCATGTGGGCATTGGAGTCTCCAGGAAGTAGATAAGAGTGCAAAGTACTAGTCTGTCTCTTTGATCTTAGCCTTTTTGGAGGAACAATTTGTAGTATCAGTAAAGACATGCTCTGGTTGGCATGGCCAGGACACAGCTGAGCTGTGGGGTGATGGGAAGAGCAGGTCACCAGTGACGTCACGGTGCTCACCCGAGAGGTGGTGGGGAGCACTCCGTAGGGCTCTTTTCTCTCCTCCGAGATCTCTGACACCGATGGATTACTAAGACACGAGCCAAGGACAATACAGGCGGTAAACTTTAAACCCCTACCCAGATCTAGCCAATGGTCACAACATTCTCCACAGTTGAGTGGAGAGTGGGGTATGACTTTCACACGAACTCTGGTGCCTCACCTTTGACCATGTCCCCTGGAGGGGGAGACCTGGTGGCACTCAGAGGAAGGACAGCAGGTTACCAAGAAGAGACTTGATACCCTATGAGCATATACAGGGGGAGGTAATCCCCCTCAGGAACAGTCATAGGGGAGGGGAATAAGGGGAAAATGGGAGGGAGGGAAGGAAGATTGGGAGGATACAAAGGATGGGATAACCATTGAGATGTAGCAAGAATAAATTAATAAAAAAAAAAAAAAAGACAGCAGGCCTTACAGTCGGAGCTTGAGCCACTGAGATGGCTGGTGTTTCTCTATACACCAGCTCCTTTCAGTGTCCAACTCAAATGAGCTGGAAAAAAAAATAGCGTAAGTGGTGTCTGTAAACAGAAAAACATCACCGGACCGGTACACATTTCCTTCTAGGCTACATGCCACTTTGTTGCTTGGCGGTTTCCAGGGCAGGCTGAGCATGCGCTGGGTGGCTCCCCTGGCTGCACGCTGCAGTGCTCTGCAGGCTGCCCTAATTCTGGGGGACTTTTCACTGGGGCGCTTTTGCAGTCGCTCTGCTTTGTGGGTGGAAGTTCAAAGGGCCGCGTGATGAGAACGTCAGCCGGCACTCAGCACTGGCCCTGGGAAAAAGTTCTCTTGACCCCAAGTAAATCTGGGAAGAGCTGTGTTTCCTCGCAGGTTCTTGGTACGTATTTGCGTGTTGGAGACTGCAGGGAAGAACTCTGTCTTCTAGGTTCTTTCACACACACACCCCGCCCCCGCCCCATGCCTGTTGTTCAGAGACCACAAGTTTTGAAAGTATTTGAAAAAGTGGTGCTCTATCAGGGAGACCCAGATCCCTCAAGAAGAAGCCTGTTGGGCATGGCTGTTCTCTATAGTAATGGAATTGATTAATACTAGAGTCATGCAGCTACGGAGGCAGTGACATGGCTTCTGCTCTCTTATTGAGGGAGCAATGATGTCACGGTCCACAATGCCAAGTGGTGTCCCAAAGGTGGTAAAGTTGGGCACCCAGATCAGTGACATGAGTCATACAAGACACTGAATTAGCTCTGGGTCATTTTGCTTTGCATCTTTTGGGGCGAGTGTGTGTCATTGTAAAGTCTGGGCTATCCCAGAACCAGGCTTGCCTTGAACTCAGAAAGTCCAACTGCCTCTGGCTCCTCAGGGCTGGGATTAGATGGCTGCATCACCATTGCCAGCTTCTTTAAGCTTTAAAGAAGCGTCCCATTAAAAAAAAAAAAGACTTATTTATTTATTATTATGTATACAGTGCTCTGCCTGCATGTGTTTCTACAGGCCAGAAGAGGGCATCAGATCACAGTATAGATGGTTGTGAGCCACCATGTGGTTGCTGGGAATTGAACTTAGGACCTCTGGAAGAGCAGACAGTGCTCTTAACCTCTGAGCCATCTCTCTAACCCACCTCCCATATTCTGTAAAATGTTACATGCTGTGATGGTTAGTGTTCATTTCAAGATCTGGCCATCTTGGAGACAAGCCTGTAGCACACCTATAAAGGGTTGTCCAAGTTAGGTAAGCCTCCAGGCATGCTTGCAGGGGTTTTGTTGATCAAGTTAATAGAGGCAAGAGGACCTGCTGCTATGGATAGCGCCATACACCAGAGTGGGCTCCTGGACTGTATAAAAGGAATACGGGATCTGAGCCACAACATTCATCATATTTTGTTTCCTTTCTTTTTTTAAAAAATTATTTATTTATATGAATGCTCAATCTGCATGTGCACCTGCACGCCAGAGGAGGGCATTAGAGGGTATAGATGGTTGTGAGTCACCATGTGGTTGCCAGGAATTGAAGTCAGGACCTCTGGAAGAGTAGACAGTGCTCTTAACCTCTGAGCCATCTCTCCAGCCCCATATATATATATATTTTTAAACTTTTATTGAATGTCTATGATTTATATGTCATGCACCAAAATCCCCCTCCACCCCCTAGTAAAATAGAACAAACAGACAAACAAAAAAATCTTGTCACAGAAGCTGTAGTGTATCATACAGTATAGCCTTTTGTTCACATATGTTTACTTTCAAGTGTTCATTGCTATGAGTCATGGGTCTGGTTTGAGGCCTACACTATCGTTACCACATCCTCACTGGGACTGCTGTTGGATATTCCGTTGTTGCTATGTGTCAAGGAGATTCTTAATCTTTGACTCTGCAGACCTGGCCCCTTCATGTGTTCTAGCAGGTCATACATGGGGTAGATGTTGGGGTGAGGTTCACTCAGATCCCTGGATCAGAGCCACTCCCTTGTCCTCAGGGCAGGGCCCCTCTCCTGCTCCCATGTCATCATGGCAGGGGCCAGCTCACCTGCTCCAGTGTCCTCAGGGCAGGGCCTGCTCTCCTACTCCTGTGTCCTCAGGGCAGGGCCAGCTCACCCCCTCCAGTGTCCTCAGGGCAGAGCTGGTTCACCCGCTCCCAGCCCCCCATATTTTGTTTTCTTGATTGTGAATGGGATGTGATCAGATGCTTCAAGCTCCTGTTGCCTTGAATGCCCCATGATGGTGTGCACCCCTGCGCTGTGAGGCAAAATAAACCCTTTCTCTTCTAGGTTGCTTTTGTTAGGCTAACAGAAGCAACAGGAAAAGAAACCGGCTGTGAATGCCAGTTAACCACTTTCATCAGGAAAATTAGAGCTTGAAGAAACAGTAGTACCACATTTTTTTGGTGGTTTGAGACACAGTCTTCCTGTGTAGCCCTGGCTGGCTTAGTACTTACCGTGTAGCCCCGGCTAGCCTCAACTTTGCACGTATTTTCTTACCTCAGCCACGAACCGCTGTCTCTGACAGAATTTTTATTTTCTCCCAGGCTGGCCTCAAACTCCCGACTTAGCCTCCCAAGAGGAAAACAGCTTTCTGGAGCCATCCATCTAGATGTTAGGATACAGGTGAGTCAGCATCTTTTAAGAAAAAGGAATGTAGGGTTAATAATTGGTTAAACGAAAACCTGTGTCCATATGTCACATGGTAGGAAAGAGCTCCTAAATGTTGTCTTTTAACTTCCACACGTAATACTTGCATGTACACACACACACACACACACACACACACACACACACACACACACACTGTGTCAGTTGCAGGTAGCAGGTTCAGCTGCCCAGTTCTGGGCAGGTCTCCCTAGAAGCTGTATCATCTCTGGTTAGTCTTGGCTGCATGAGGATCACCCGAGACCGCAACCCTCAGCTCAGGAATCCATCTCCTGCTGGGCTGAAGTACAAGCTGTTTGCTAACAGCTCTCTGGGTCCTTATAATCCGCGGTTCCAGCTGGGGCCTAAGAGGGCCTGAGAGACCTGTGAATGAGTAATGCAGCCACAGATGTCTCATAATTCCTGCCCGCTCAGCAGGCTTCCTCCACACTAAGACTGTGTCTTTCTGTGACATCAGCTCTCACCAGCATTTGACATCTAGGTAGAAACTCAGTGGGGGCATTGTGGTCCAGAGTGTGGCTTCCACCTTGGACAAGACCTAGTCTTAAAGACAGATCAACCAACCAACCAACCAACCAACCAACCAACCAACCAATCAGAAAACAAGCCTGGTTCATTGCTCCTGTGAATTCACTATCCCAGAGTACCAAAGGATTTGTTTTGATGTTTTCCTCTCCTACTGAGAGTGTTCCAAGGCCAGATGTTCTCAGCTTTGACTGCCCACTCCTAGGGATGTCGCTTTAACTCTAGTCAGGGTTACCGTCTGGACTTAGGGATGCCCAAGAGGCCCCAGGTTAAGAACCACTCTTCTGACTTTTAAAATGAGGCTCTGCCGTGATTCCCCAGAGATGTGCCCGTGAATTAAGAGGGAAGCAACAGGGCAGCCAGCCACAGACAGACACAGGCTGTCATCCGAGTCCCTGACTGAGATCCTGCTGGGGCCAACCAAGTGGCCAAACTCAATTCAAAGTCTTTCCAACCTCTCCCTGCCCCTCATCAAAAGTTTAAGTTGAACCAGACTCTGCCCTGGAGGACACCCGCATCCCCAGTCTGTGTGCATTCATTTAAGGACACTCCTAGCTGTAGTAGTCCAGTCTCATCACGGTCCCCTGGATGGGCCTTGCTCTGGACAAACTAGACTTTCTGGTCCTTCCACAGCCACTTGAAGCCTTGTGCCCTTGGTGACTTTGCACAGACCTGCTTTGTCTTCACAGTGTGCAGCTTCATCTCACCCTCTGAGCTTGACCTTAATGGTCTTATCTGCCGTTCCATAAAACACGGTGCTTTTCCAGACCATGGGAGTGCCTGCCTACACTCCCAGCACTTGGGAGGCTGAGGCCAGAGGATAAAGAAGTCAAGATTTCCCGGAGCTACTTAGTGAAATTCTGTCTCAAAACACAAAATCAAAACCAACGCCATTCTGATGCCTACATCATCCTCCAGCGCACGACAGCTTTCTTTCCAGGTGACGTCACGATGTGCAATAATTAATGCCTGCATGGTGTGCTTGCCTGACCTTTGCACTTAGCCTCAGGAAGGTGAGACCAGGTCTTTGGTCCTAGCCCAGCTTCTGTCACAGGTCTTAATTCACCACTTCTGTCTGGTACATTTTGTTGAGTTGAAACATTAATCAATCGGAGGGTGTTTATTTTAAAGTGTACCAACTTGAAGCCAGGTTGTAATGAACAAATGAGCCACTAGGTGGCACCAAGATATCATGAATAAGCATAGGCTGTGGTTTTTTTTTTTTTTTTTTTTTTAAATCCAATTAAAGTACAATTCTGTTGTGTAATATCCTTGTTATTAAGGGCATTTATGAGGTCTTAGATTAATCAATACTTCATATTTTAGAGCATAGACTCATTTGATCAGAGTCCTAACTGACAAGGTTTTGTTGCTTTTTTTGTTGTGTATTTGTGATGTGTATTTGTGGTGTGTTTGTGTGTGTGTGTGTGTGTGTGTGTGTGTGTGTGTGTGTGTGTGTGTGTGTCTGTAGCTGTCAGGGAGTTCCTGAAGTATACTTTGTTGGTTTTTGTTGTTGTGGTGGTTTTGTTTTTGTGTGGGTTGTGTGTGTGTATATGTGTATGTGTGTGTGTTTTTTGTTTTTTGAGACACCGTTTCTCTGTGTTCCAGCCCTGGCTGTCTTGGACTCACTCGTAGACCAGGCTGGCCTTGAACTCACAGATATCCACCCGCTTCTGCCTCCCAAGTGCTGGGATTACAAGTGTGCGCCACCACGCCCAGCTCTGAAGTGCACTTTGGGACACTCTAATGCCAGCTTGCCAGATGCCGAGCTGTACCCTGAGATGTCCAGCAAATTCTCAGGCCCAGGGACCTACCTGTGCCATTTGTGACTACTTCCCGTTGTATACCTACAGTGGTCATTCGGGAGCTAGGGTCAGGTCTATCACCTGGTCAGAAAATGACCAAGAGGAGTTCCCCGCTGGCCTCGGGCTGCACATCACTCACTCTTACCCAGCCTCCTTGCAGCTTCCGTTCACCTCGTTCTCTTTCCTTCCTGCTCAGTGGCTTCCCTCTGGGCTTTTTTCTCTGTTTCTCAGTAAAATGGGGGGGGGGGGCGGAATTGCAGAACAGTCTGGTTGGCACGTGCTCCTGGGATCAGCAGCCTCCGTGATGGGAAGTTAGACTCTCAGGTGCCATCCCCAGCCCTGGAGGAGACAGTATCTGAATCACTGAGTCCCCTGGCAGGAATATTCCGGGGCTGGTCACAGAATCCCAGGTGTCCAAACATTGCTATCACACCACCCAGCTATCATCACAGCTCCTGGGCACTTGCCAAAGGCACACATTTCTGAGGATCGGGCCCCCAGAGAGTCCCAGCTGCGCCAAGTCTGTGGGTGGCCTGCGGTTTCACTAGTTCCAGGGGTGATTTTGTGGGGTGGAGTCAGAATCACCAGGCTAGACCATCTTCTGAGTGTTTCCAACTTCTGGGATTCTGATATTTTTTGCCATTGACTAGTTTAACTGTCATTCTTTTCACTCTTGGGGTGTTAGAAATCAAGGCAAGGTTTTTGTTTGTTCTGAGGCTGAGGTTCTGGACCATTGTGTGCCTCCTCCCCACCCCCCAACGCTCAGTGAGCCTTGGTTTCTAGCTGCTGACTTTTGAAGATTCTGCTCTTTCCCCAGCATCATGCAGGTATCTGTTTTACGAAGCCATGTAGCTCCATGACTCCCCTCACTGGGGACTGAATAAGTTCTGGTGGACTGGGATGGCCAGATGTTAGGTGCTAGGGGACTCGGGACTGAGCTGCAGGGTCTAGACTCTCTGGTGTTGCTATTGAAAAAAAAAAGTCAGTGTCTGCTGTGTCTGGTCATATCAAATCTAGAGTCATGTTAATCATCCGTGGCACATCCCCAGAAGCACTCGTGGATGCTAAGAAAGGACTCTGGTCCACAGCCCTATGAATCTTGGCTGAGCATCTGCAGAGGTGCACATCTTCATGAGGTGAAAACCCCAGTGGGTAAGGCAGCAGCTGGCCAGAGGTGTAGATCACCTGGGGCATACAAGAAGGCAGAAGACCTCCAGGGCATCCTACCAGGCCATTGGTTAAGAAGTAGCAGAAGGCTCCAAACAGAGCAAAGATTTCCTGGGACGGGAGTCCTCAGACCTCACCTTCCAAGTTTCCCCGAGCCCACTCCTGGGAGGTCTGTCTGTGGGCCTCATCTTTGAAAGAGGAGAAGGTAGACTAGTCACTTATTCACCTGCCCTTTCTTCCACAGGGCAAGCTGTGCAGTAACCCCAGAAGCTGGCCTTGGCATGGGGCCAGCCAGTCTTGGGGTTGGAGTTTTCCTTTTCCAGCCACTCCACTCCCAGATGGCTGCGTGGCTCTGCTCTTCCTACTCTACCCAAAGGCTGCGGGAGAGGGTAGCTGTGAGCAGAGTCCTCCATGGTCCCAGGTAGAATGTAGGCACAACGTTAAGTCAGGAGGAAGTATCCATGACATACAAGAGTCCGCAAACCCAGCATGTGACCTCTTTTATGTAGCCCCCCTGTGGCTGCTCATCTTCCCTCACTCTCAGTGGGAGAACAAAAACATGTTCTGCCAGCTTGGTACGCGGAATTGTTCTGTACGGCTTCCAGTGACCTCATTCAGTCTCTGTTCTGTCAAAAGCAGAACACAGGGCGTGTGATACCCCCTTAGGGCTTCCTGTGCCATGTTCCATTTAGTGCAAGCCCACTCTGATCAAGGCCCCTAGATTCCTTTTATAGACGAGGAAACCGACAACGAGAGAGGCTCACTGACTAGCCAGCTAGCTGCTAAGGAACATAACTCAGACTGACCTAAGTCACATGCCCACCGCGAGCTTGTCCCACCCACCCTCTGCATCAGCGCCATGTTAGTGGTTCTGCGTCGTCGGGTACGCAGGGCTCAGAAGCACCACAGGAGAGTCAGACATAGCCTTGTTCCTAAGCAGCTCAAACTTTGGTGCCCTGTGAAGACAGTTCAGGAGTTGGGCACTCCGGCTGTCGGTGAAATCCGGCCTCGTTCATGCTGGTGTTTTTCTGGAAAGATGACTGTGGAGCCCTGATAGATTTATTTTTCTCGATTTCATTTTGCCCTGATATGCCGGTGATATTTATGACTTCAGCACCACCCACACCATTCATCTTGGCCTTGTTAGGCATGTGTGTGTGTGTGTGTGTGTGTGTGTGTGTGTGTGTGTGTGCGTGCGTGCGTGTATGAAAGGCCTATGATTACATCTCCCAGTTGGCCCGCTCACATTGAAAACACCAGCCGAAAGCAAGACAATAACGCACAGCCACCCAGATCCTGAGAGGAAGCAGGCTTTCTCCGTCTGAACCCAGGGTACTATGGAGCTGCAGCCTCTGCTCAGCCTGACCAGTGTGGGTCTTCCATGCTCACTGGAATCTTCTAATCTTACCCATAAGCCATTGGCCTGGCTCCCAGGCCTCTGAGGACATCAGTACTCACTTCCAGTGGGGATCAGGAGCAGTCTCCCGCTCATGTGACAGAACCCAGTCATTCATCACCAGCACTCCCCAGGGCAGAGTTCTGGTTCTCCCCTCCCCCCCCCCCATAGCCAGGGAGCATGTAGGGTACAGATTACTGGATGGCGAGATGTAGGGCTCTCACGTGGCCGGGGAAGAAGCTGGGTCCTGGAGAGCAGTCAGCATGCTCTCAAGTCACTCAGCCACGTAATGTAGCCTCTGTGTATGAGCAGGGCCTGAACCTGGCACACCGGGTACTCCTCAGGATCCTGCTGGGAAAGGATGCTCTGCCCCCAGAGGAAGGATTTCATACCCATAGTGAAAGCAAGTTGCCTGCTGTGCTAGACTGCTGTGTCTTTCCTTCCTTCCTCTTTGGGTCTTTCCAACTTTCTCCCGGTGGATCTACACTCAAGGGGCAGAACTTCCAAGGGCTTGCTTTGGGATGCCGGCAAGATCTAACAAGATGGGCTGCAAGTCCCGCCATTTCCTGACTGAAGGGCACTGGGGGAAGTCCCTCGAGCTCTCTGACCCTCAGTGTTCTTTTCAGCACAACGGAGGAGGTGGCGGTGCTGATACTCCCTCGTCCTCCCGCAGCAAGACTGAGATGGAGTAACAAACAAACACCTCAGTGCCTCATGTTTATATTTGCTGCATGCTTGCATGTGCCTGCCAGTGAGCTTTAGCTTATTTTATATGGGTTATTTATTTTAACCCCCAAAGCAATTCTGTAAACTGTATAATCTCTTATTTTGCAGAAAGGCTGCAAGAGATGTCTCACTGAGAAAGCTTACTGAGACAAGGTAACTGTCCAGGGCAACACAGCGAGAGAGTGACATCCAACACGTGTCTGTCATCATCCTGGACAGTATGCTCCTTCGGTAAAAGCTTGTCACATCCTACCATTTTCCCTTTATCTCTCCCAAATGTAACCTCTCATTATCTCTCTTGGGAAATGGAGGCTTAAGACACAAAGGCTAAGATAGATAGTTATTCTGAGATGTTATTGAGGAAAGAGGGGGGTTGAACATGGCCATTTGGAGGACCCCCCCATTTTCCTTAGTACTGCTGGCATGACAAAGTCCAGAGTCATCTCAGGAGAACAGGCAGTTCCCACATATGACCTCAGGGTGGCAGTGTGGACCAACAGTAACACCCCCAGAGTTTTACGGCAGGCCTTCAGCCCTGGAAAGGAAGAGGATGCTAGTAGCCCTGAAGGGATGGTCCTGGGTGCAAGTGCGCGGGGCACAGGTCCGCTTAGATTCAACTGATCTTTGAGGAGCTCTAGCTGCAGACTCCGGGAACCAGGAAGTGTATGATTGGTTGTTGCTCAGAGAAACGTTCTGTGCATGTGGGTGAGGTGGAGGGCGGGTTGGGGGAAGAAAGTAGGGTACTATTCTAGAGCTATAAAAATAAATGAAATTTTGAACTTGCTTTACTAAGAGCAAAGGAGACTGTCACGTCTTCCTAGATCCTCACACCTTCTTTACCTGTTCTCAAAGCAAAGACTCAGAGACCTGGACTTTAGGGATGCTCTAGTGATGAGCATAACCCATCACTCACAGCCAGTCCCTTCTCATCTGCCTGGTCCTTTCTTCCTCACAGGGCTGCCAGGTCTGTATTCTCTACAACGATCTCTCCCGACTAGAACCTCCTATGCATTTCCCATGTGACACAGAAAATGCCCGTTACACAAGTGCCCCTCTGCACTGAAATGGTGCCGAGGGCCGAGTCCTTGCGCTCAGCACCTACAACCTGTCAAGTGGGCAGAGCATTGTGTAGGCACCTGTTTGTTCAGTTTAACTGACTTACCAGAGAGAAAATGGACATGTTGTTACTACCTAGCTCAGGCCTAGCAGCATCCTGTGCCCTGGTGTTCTAGACATTACTTCATAGAGGAGGGGATGACAGATACACAGATGCCATGCCAGACAGACCTGAAGGCCGCGATGGCTCAACGTACCCATAGGAGTTGGGCGGCCTTCTCCCGTCTTGATACTACCACCATCCAGACGACACTGTTCAGAGGCTGCTGCCTGGTTGGCTCTGGCTGCTGTGACAAAATTCCACAGGTTGATACGTGGCTTAACAGACATTTGTTTCTCATCATTTTGGGGCCTGGAAGATTGAAGATCAAGGTGTTAGCACACTTGGCTCCTGGTGACAGCCCTCTTCCTACCTTCCATGCCCCCAAATGTAAGCTGTGCTGTGTCCTACTTGGAAGGAAATGGGAAAGCACACTTCCTGCAGCATGCCCGAAGACTCTGCTCTCCTTTCCTCTCCCTCATAGGCCTCACATCCTCATGACCTCACCTGGACCCAATTGTCCATCAAAGGCCTCGCTCCTCACGCTACCACATGAGGGTGTTTCGGGGCTTCAACACGTATGTATGTGTGCACGTGCGTGCGTGTGAAAGCTCACAGATGTGTAGTCAATAGCAACTTCAACTTTCACAGCATGCATTCAGTCACAGGCAGAGGTGATTTGTTTACAATTAAGTTACCCAAACTAGCCATGTCGACCAACCTCCTTTTTTTTTTTCTGAGAAAAGAACATGTGCGCAGGAGGGACCCCAGCAAACCGCAGTCCACACGTGTGCGTACGAATGTGCACCCTGCAGACCGTGCTCCAGCACAAGTATAAATAAACGTCCTGTAAAGAAGCACAAATGTAAAAGAAACTGTTATTTTCCCAGTCCAATTGTTGTCTTGTGGGGGTGGGGGGGAGGTTTACTGTCTCCTTCTGCTGGCCTAGGCCTAGACCTGGAAGCTTCTAGCCTCAGCACAATCTAACCCAGGCCTAGAATGTTTTCAGCCTCTGAGACTTAATGCTTAATAAGCTCACCTTTTTTTTTTTTTTTTATTACTGAGCTCTGGGCTGGCTGGTTCAACTCAGCTGTTCTGGCTCAAACTCCTCTCCCAGCTGACTTATTTAATCTGGCTTCTCTTTCAGCCTGGAATCGCTCTGCTTGGCCTCAAACTAACTCAGCAATCTGCTCTAACCTTCTGGCTTCTTCTCATTTCATGGTTGTTCCGTCTTCACCTGAGTTCTTTCTCTGTAACCCATCTCTCTATTACTGTCCTGGTAAAAACTGCCTCCTTTTTCCATAAAACTGCCTTTTAGGTAGGTAGCTTCCCTTTCCTCTCTCTTTTCCTGAGAGTTGGGCATATCCTATTCTGTCAAATCTTCTGATTTGTCATCTTTTATGTCATTCAGTTAGACATCATTTTCAAACATGGGTGCTTCTTTTACAAACGAGATTTGCCTTCATTTGGACCTAAGCTTATCTCTCTTCTTTTTACTTTTATTGAATGTCTATGATTTACACGTCATGCACCAAAATCCCTCTCCTCCCCCCAGTAAAATAAAACAAATAGACAAAAAAAAAATCTTGTCACAGAAGCTGTAGTGTATCACGCAGTATAGCCTTTTGTCCACATATGTTTACTTTCAAGTGTTCATTGCTACGAGTCATGGGTCTGGTTTGAGGCCTACACTATCGTTACCACATCCTCACTGGGACTGCTGTTGGATATCCCGTTGTTGCCGTGTGTCAAGGAGATTCTTAATCTTTGACTCTGCAGGTCTGGCCCCTTCATGTGTTCCAGCAGGTCGTACATAGGGTAGACGTTGGGGTGAGGTCCACTCAGAGCCCTGGATCAAGGCCTGCTCCCTTGTTCTCAGGGCAGGGCCTGCTCTCCCGCTCCCATGTCATCATGATGGGGCCTCATCACCCACTTCCATGTCCTTGAGGCAGGGACAGCTCTCCTGCTCCCACTAAGCTTTTCTTTATCTGATACTTGCTCTATACCAGGCTGGCCTTGAACTGTTTGCCTCTGTCTCCTGGACTAAAGGCATGCTTGTATTTCAGCCACGTCACATAGACATAGATTTTGAGATGTGATCTCTTGCCAGAACAGCCATGTTCTGAATGAACATTCCTCTACACACAGACCCTGCAAGCATACTATGGGTAAAAACCTGACACAAGTGAAGTAACCATCCTAGAAAATGAAATACTTGTATAGCTTTAAGACTCCTCCCCCCCCCCCCCCCCCCACACACACACACACTTCGGCTTAGTGAAGTGTTATGCTTAGGTTTGGGGAGAGAACTTGGGCATCAGTCAAGGCACTGATGACAAAGTAGAGATGCTAATGTTCTCACTGGCTCCAAGGACAATTGTGTTCTGGAGATGTGTGGTTCCTGGGAGGCGCTTCACAGGGAGCAGTGCAAGGCTTAGGATCCCTTTCTTTGGGGGAGCTTGCCTATTTATACAGTGCAGCACTAGGCCTCCATGGAAGGCTCTGCTGCCCGAGGTTAAGCCCAGCTCCAGGGGCTTACTTCATAATGTTCTGTCATGGTGGAGACTAGAGGTGATAGGTCTTTTTGGGAATTAAACCATTTGAATAAAGTGTAATAATAAATGTACCTTAAAGGAAAACAAAATAAGAAAAAGAAAAACAGTCTTGATTTGACGCCTTCAGAAGCTGCACTGCCCCTCTCCTGGGAAGCGTTAGTGAAGATCTGGGACACAGGGTGGCCCTTCTTCCCAGGCTGTGGGGACGAAGCTCAGGCGGCCATGGGCTTCCCTTGGAGCTCTTTATTTTGCTCCAGCAATTCAACCCGCATTGGTGAACAGCCACATGGCAGCGTGTGCCAGAGCGCCAAGCCGCCTTCTGTCTGTTTGTCCGGCTGCACAGGCTCAAGAGAAGCCTCCTGCCTTCCTTAGATGTGGACTCACACCTGTCCTGGGAAGCCCTCCTGAGCTCCCCCAGTGCAAGCTTCTTCTCTGCACTCCCAGCAGGCCTTGGAATGCACCCCTTGAGGATGCAAAGGGTGGGCCTAAAGTTCAGGTGGAAGTCTGAGTCACCACAGCTGCCTAGCACACTGTTGGTGCAAGTAATGTCTATCCGACACATGGATGAAAGGTCGGGGAGCTGAGGATGTGGTGGCGAAGACCCTGATGCAGCTTTTCTTCTTTCTTGTCTCAGCCCCACTTCAGCCAGCCCATCGCTCATTCCTTTAGAATACTTGTCCTTATGCTTGGGTGCGTGGGGGGTGGGGTGGGCGGAGAATGTGGTAGGAAGGGGTCTTGTGGTGTCTGGTCCAATCAGATGAGGCAGGTGAACAAGAGGTAGCTGCTGCTCCACCCAGTGTACCCCGTCTTCAGGCAATGATGTGATGTCACAAAAACCAGTCAAACCACTGGGCTCTAAGCTGGTTCCTGGTGATCTCACGGTACTCAACCCATTCCACACAGATGCAGTAGTGGCCTGGGTGATGGGCAGAAGTGATGGTGGAAATATACAAGGCTAGGTCAAAGAGCATTGCAACAAAACCAAACAATGAAAAGGACCCTGGGACCTTGGCACTTGTGGCGCAGGAGGCCAGTTGCCACACATGAGCACACTTCTCCCGTGGAAGATCCCACATGGACAGCAACAGAGACCAACAGCCAGCAAGCATAGTACCCACCTGCCAGTCATTTAAGTGAGCCGCCCTGAAGTGGCCCTGCAACCCCAGTCCAGCCTAGGTTTTGTGTGTGCGAGTGCTCATGGAAGACAGAGGACAATCTTGGGTGCCCTTTGCTAGGTGTCCAACTTGTTTTCTGAGACAGAGAGCCTCCCTCTTTCTCCCCTTTTCCTCCCTCCTATGAAGATTTTATATATGCAGATATACGGAGAGGGTAGATACAAATTGTGAAACTAGAAATTGGGCCACAAAAGGGGAAAAGTAGGTTTTAAGAGAACAAGGGAAGAAATAATAAACACAACACAACAAAACAAAACAAAACAAAAAAACACCCAGGGTCACAGAAGACACATGACGTGGAAGAAACAAAGAACCACAGACAGGTGAGGCACACTGAGAGCCCCCAATCAGTTATCAGCTCTGAAACTGTATAACGTACAAGTAAATGTATGAAGTGAGGGCATGGCCCCTCTACGGTACAGTTGAGGGGGAGGCTGTTATTGTAGATATGAGGGAGACGCCAGGCAGAAGCATCCAGAAGAGACCAGAACTGGGAGAGAAAGTAATAAACCAAACATGGCCGGCAGATTGGATTGGACCACGGAGGGGTGTGGGGTGAGAGAGGGGGATCAAGAGAGGGCGAGGGCTCGGAAAGCACGTGGCCAGAAAGGGCAGCTTTATGAGAAGGAGAAGCTGGAGGAGGGAGTCTGTGGGCTGAAGCCGGTTAGGGTAGGGGTGAGGTGAGAAGAGCCAGGATGCAGCACAGACTCTGTAACAGGTATTTGCAAAGCTGAGAGAGCCCAGAAACCAGCATGAGTTTTGGTATGCGAATGGGCATCACAGGTAGCCCTTTGTCCCTTCTGTCAGATAAGGAAGTGGCTCTTTTGGTAGGAGGGAAATGGGGCACCAGAATTTGGGGGGAATGGAGTGTCTTTTGGACCTGCCATTCCAGCCTTTTTTTTGTTGATGATAAGGGTCAACGTAATCTCTTATGAAACTGCTTCTTAGCAGAAATTAGGGTGTGGAGAGACAGGGTCCCGCAAACGGCCTGGGTCCCGGGGGTTACACCAGGTCCTCAGGCTTGGAAGGCAGTTTACTGTGTGAGCTGTCTCCAGCCCTCCAGCCCAGGCTCTGCAGCCTTTGTTCAGTTCATCCCTATAACTTCACCCCAAGTCAGAACTGCCCAGTCAACCTGGCCTTCACTTTCTGACCCACAGAAATGACACTGGCTAATTAGGGGGTTGTTGTTCAAGTTCCCACGTTTTGGGGGGTGGTTTGTTACGCAGCTTGAGTTAGCTGGTACAGACAGGGACTCAAGCGGTAGGACTGCAGTTGCCCAGCCTGAGAGTGCCACGTGGTCCGTGTGTATTAAAATCACTGTGCTCTGTGCCTTGTGCTGTTTCCAGCCCCTCTGCTTTGGTGGCATTGGCATTTGCTCCCCACTCGCGACCGTGGGCGCCATCAGCACAACAGCTACTGCTCTGGTTCAGGACCACACAGTCACAGGTGATTTCCTCATGAGACCTTGCAGAGGCTTCAGTATGACTATGGCTATTTTCTGTGGGGGGGGGGGGGGAAGGACCGAGAGAGATCAGTTTTTCTGCTTGGGAGCTGAAAGGGAGAGCTGACCGTGTTGAAAAAAAAAAAGTCGGTTATTTTTATTTAGATGTTGATTTCATTTTGTGTGTATGGATGTTTTGCCTGCCTGCATGTATGCACACCGCATGCATGCCTGGTGCCTTAAGACAAAAAAAAAAAGGGGACAGGATCCCCTAGGACTGAAGTCATAGGTGGCTGTGAGCTGTGCGATGCCATGTGGGTGGTGGGACTGAACCCAGCTTCTCTGGAGGGGCGGCCGGTGGTCTTAACAGCTAAGCCACAGCTAAGATCGCAAATCTTTTAAGAGGAATGTGTTGTTCTTACATTAATTTATGAAAGCCAGAGACTGTATCTTTTCCATTAATTAATTAATCATCCACCCATTACTTGACCATTCAGTTGACCATACATTCACTTACCCATCCACCTGTTAATTCATTGATTGATTGATTGATTGATTCACTCACTCACTCACTCAGCAGAGCATGTAGAAGCAACATGGTGCTAAACTCTGGGAGGTCACACCCGGATCCCCCTCTTTCAGAAAGCTGGCACTCTAATTGGAAAACGGACAATAAACAGATGTATAACATACTGATTTTTCAGTCAGAAGTAGTGTGAGGATTAAGGGAAGGCGAGTGCCAGCAGGTGACTGCCATCTTAGGACTGAGCCCAGGGCTTGCTGACCAGTGACAGCTGACAGAGGTGAAGGCTGAGTCCTGTGATTCCGTGGAGTAGGCATCAGTGCAGAGGCCCCTCCGGAGAGACAGCATGGAGTTGCCAAAATGGAGCAGACGGAGCAGCACAAATGAGCGGCAGAGCAGTGTGCTGTGGCCACAGGGCAGGCGGGAGATGAACGCTCTGGCCTTTACCTAGGGGAAGTGGGGTTTCTGAGGGCCAGTGGATCTTGCTACAAAGCATACTTTGCCTGGGTCTCCTTTCTCCTGTGGCTCCCTGACACATGCAGACAGGGATCTGAGTTCTCACGAGGGGCCCTCAGCCCTTCCCTTCCTAAGGGGGCTGCAGGTGTATTTATATTTTAGTCCCGGCTGGGGTTGCACATTAACATGAGTGAGGTATGATTCGGCTTACGGCCTCCCTGGCATGCCCTTGCCACAGGGCCACTTGGAGCCACCCACTGTGACTCTGCTTGCTTCTCCAGCAGAAACACTGACGTAGCTCTGTGCCCAAGCACACTGCCAGGGGACCCAGATGACCCCGTCTCCCCCAGTAGGCAGTGCTCCTCCCCACCTATCTGCCAATCCTTCCAGCCCACTTTCACTTCACTATCCTTTGGCTCAGCGTGAGCTCCACCCATCTCATCAGATATAGAAAGGCCTGGAATCTGGGAGGGGCTGTCATCAGCATCGAGGACGGAGGCCCAGCCAGCTGGCCAAATGTTTTGGACACGTGCATTTGGACACTGTTGTAGCTGCTTTCTGAGGTCCCTCCCTCTTTCATCTCCTCTGGTCACATTTCCTGTTCCTGTCATGGATCTGCTGCTCTTCAGGTGTCCTGACATACGAGCCTCCTCCTAGGCTCTTCCTGCATCTGCAGTCTCTGCAGGACCCTATTTGGTTCTTCAATTCAACATCACTGTCCGAGGCACAAACAGGTGCCATTTCTGAAAATAGCCCAAGGCACCTAACTTGTGATTTCTTAGACACATTGAGAAGGCTGACTCTGTGCTTATGACTTTCACATTACGTGTACGTATCTCCAGTGACATGGGCTACCCAAGCCTCTTTGAAAAGTCATTTGCAGGCTGGATTAATAATGTCCTGCTGCAGTGACATGGAATCCGTTATTTTCTTTACCCTGCAGAGCTCAACAGAGATACATTCGCAAGTGCTCTGCCCCTCCCCAGGCACATGGGACTCAGAAGCTGCACACTGGAGAACAAACAGGCCTCCCCTACGCCCCACCTCTGCTCTGCAGCTGCCTCTTTCTCCCCAGCGATGATGAGTCTTTATTGCAGTGATGGTCAGGGCTTGGTCCTGCGATGGCGGTGTTATTGAAAACAGATCTAGTAATGCATTATGCAGTTAGCCTGCCTGGCCAGAGATGGTTCGTCATAGTCATAAAGCTAAGCGGGGCCACTGGGGTCAGCTAATCTCTGCTTTTAGACATAACCACACCTACGTCATTGCAGAGAGATGGATTATTTTTCATTTGTTATTTCTTAAAGACTTTCAGAGGGCTGAGCTCAGAGTTCAGCCTCCTTCAGAAATCAGCTCTAGGGTTATAATGTTTCCATGGCTATGCCCAGTTTGTGTGTGTGTGTGTGTGTGTGTGTGTGTGTGTGTGTGTGTGTGTTCACACTTTAGGGTTTCCATGGTGCCTTCTGTCTGCCCCAACATGTCCCCTGCTGACCTTTTCAGGCAGGACTCAGACAATAGCAGTGGAAAGGGTGTACCAGCAGCAAACGGTGGGGGCTCCAGAGCTCAATGTCACTTATGTTTCCTGCTCTGTGATCTAAGGTGGGCTGTTGCCTCATTGGCCTTAGTTTCCTTGTCTGTGAAGGGGAAATAAGAGCTATGACTTTGCAGTTCTGCACGACTTGAGAGGCTGCATGCCATGTGGCTTGTCCATTGCAGGAGCTCTGGCTATGCCAGGGATGCTGGGAATATGGAGAAAGACAAGAGAGTGGAGGCACCAGGAACATTACAGCTCGAGTCTCTTGAGAAAAGACCGTGTGGTCTCTGTGGGCACTCGTAGATAGAGCTAGTCTCCAGGGTAGCCCCTTAGCACAGTGCAAGAGACTCTTGAGGACCTCAAGGCCACCTGGACTGCAGGGTACTGGGCTTATAGCCATTTGCATCTGGGATACTTAACTGCAGGGTTGGTGCTTCCCAGACCCTCGCTGTGGAGGACATGGGCACATGTCCCTGTCTTCTGTGGGATGCAATATATGTTGCCTGACTTGATGCAAAGCAACCTGTCCCTGGGCTGTTGGTTTCCATGGCAGCAGAGGGAAAAGGAACCAAGCAACCAGGAATTATACTGAAGGAAAAAAAAAAATAAGACCAGAGCTTATGATGGGTGAACTTAGTGACTGTTGAAGCTATGGGTACACAGAACTCAGAGATGCACTTACATAACACATGTTTACAAGCACACCATGCTTTCTTGTGACTTACAGATATTACATTATAAGTCAAATGCATATGGAGCTCTCACTTTAGCAATGTTCTCAGTATTGTATTGGTTGTGATAACCCAAGATCAATGATCTTCACTACTACTATTGAGATTTAATCTGTACATTCTGTGGTGTTTTGTCTGCCCCTGACTGGCTATTCCCCATCTTTCTCCCTCTACTGGCCCTGCTTTGCACTCTGAGATACAGCAATATTGAAACCAGGCCAATTAATTATCCTACAGTGAGCTTGCATGGAAGATTTTCACAGGGAAATGATGAGGAAGGCATGGTGATAGGCTGAGATAGGCCCAAAGCAGGGCCTTTGCACCAGCCAACCAGCCATAGTTAGTACAAAGTGAAAGTTCTTGAAGGAAACTAAAAGTGGATGCATACTTGACAACATTCCTTTCAGCCAAGAGCCATGTCCTGGTTTCTTCTGTTCTGCGAAGGCTGACAGAAGTACAGAAGCTGCTGAGGCCGAGTCTGCAGCCAGCAAAAGTTGGCTCACCACACCTAAAGAGAGCAGCTGTCTCTAAAGCACAGAAGACTCAGCACAGCCTGGGGAGAAGCTGGGGCCATCAGGGAGAGTCAGCACAGTCCATGGAAAAGCTGGGGCCATCAGGGAAGAGTCAGCACAGTCTGCGGAGAAGCTGGGGCCATCAGGGAGAGTCACCACAGTCTGGGGAGAAGCTGGGGCCATCAGGGAGAATCATCACAGTCTGCGGAGAAGCTGGGGCCATCAGGGAGAGTCAGCACAATCCGGGGGAGAAGCTGGGGCCAAGTCTAGAAGAGAGCTATGCTAAGCAATAGTCAAAACAGCTTTTCCTGGAAGAAGATGCCATCGGGGCTTTCAGAGCTGGAGAAGAGACATCAACGCTTGGTTTCAAAGCTTCAAAGGGCAGGCTGACTCCCCTGGTAGAGCTGGTGCAGCTAGTGGCTGTTAGTGGAATCTAATGCTCATTTGCTATTCCAAAAATGCTGGGCCCCTAAGAGTCACCCTCAGCTCCTCCGCTTGTACTCTATAAACCTAACAACAAAGCTTGGACGGCAGCACATCTGTTTACAACATGGCCGTCTGAATATTTTAAGCCTGTTGTTGAAAACTACTGCTCAGAGAAAATGGGTTCCTTTAAAAATGTTACCACTCATTGGCAGAGTCTCTGGTCACCCAAGAGCTCTGATGGAGACACATGAGATTAGCATTGCTTTCATGCCTCCAACACCGCAGCCGCTTTGCAGTCTACGGATTGGGGAGTAATTGTGAACTTTCAAGTCTTATTATTTAAACAAGCATTCCATGAGCCTGGAGCTAGATCTGGGTAAAGGAAAGCTGTTCAGAAAAGGCTTCATCATTCTAGATGCCATTAGGAATGCTTGTGGGGCTGTACAAGCTTGAATTCCACAGTGTCTACAGCAAAGCTGGGCACAGAGCACACATCCGTAACCCTAGCACTATACAGGTGGGGGCAGGCAGACCCCTGGGGCTCACTGGCCAGACAGTCTATACGATGACGAGCTCCAAAATTAGGGAGAGATCTTGTCTCAAAAATAACAGGGAGGGCATGCACGCACACATGTACATGCCATATGAATAAAAGAAAACAAGAAAGACGAACATTGTGGCTCGTGAAAAGAGGTCAAAATATCAGTATTAACAGGAGCTTGGAAGCAGTTGGTAGCCACTGTCATGGGTGAGTTTGAAGGTCCAACACTTCAGAAGAGAAAGGAGCTAGTTGTCCATGCCGTGGGAGTAGCAAGGAGCTCCAGTCAAAGCTGGGGAGGGAGCGCTTGCCTAGCACACAAGGCCCTGGGCTCAGCGCCTTAAAGCACCTCAAGGAAATGTGAAAAAGGACCAGTGAATGAAAAGAACAGGTTAGAACGGCAGCTGCAGCTTACTTGCTGTCATCTCTTGGTAAAACCCTGTGGGAGGAGCAGTTGCTTCCTGTGGACAAGCAAAGAAGTGTCTCCTGGAGACGGACTCTACTCCCGGTGAAGATGGGGGGTTACTGTTGAAAGGGCAGCAGCCTTACACGAGGACCATCACCTCAGGGGGCAATGCAGCCTCCAGATGAGAGACTGACTTCAAATTTGAAAGAAGTTCTGCTGTACACGAATTGCTACCAAATGGCACTTCAGGCTGCGGAGACATTCCCCAGGAGAGGAGGAATGTGGGGGCAGCCCACGTCGCCAGTATGGCTTTCTCCAGCCACCCACCACTCTGACCAGCTAGCAGCTAGTCCCATGGAGGCAGGACCTTCTGTCACCCCAAAGATTATAGCTCAGTGCAGGCGCAGGGTGCTGTTGGCATTTTTTTAGTAACAGAACACTATTAGTATTTTTTTTATTTATGTGTCTGTGTGAGTGTATTCTGCGTGGTGTGTGTGTGTGTGTGTGTGTGTGCCCTTAAAGGCCAGAGGAGGATGTCAAGAGTCCTTGGAACTGGAGTTACAAGCAGTTATAAGCTGCGTGACATAGGTGCTGAAAACTGACCTCTGGTCCTCTGGAAAAACAGCAAGTGCCCTTAACTGCTGACCCATTGCACTAGTTCTGCAACCCACTATTTTTAAAGCATGCTACCATCTTTTAGAGGTATTATATTACAGATGTAATAAACTATAGTGCAAATACAACTGCATGCACTGGGGAGCAAAACATAAAAACTGCTTGCTTTACTTCATTATTTGCATTGTTGCCACAGTCGGAATGGAGCCAGCAACATGTCAGAGGTAAGCCTGTATTGAACAGCTAGCAGCTAGCAGCTAGCAGGCACAAGGACACGGCAGGGACGATTACAGACAAGATGGCTGGTCTTAAGAGGCTGGTCATAGGGCAGGCAGGGATAGGAGGACACGGAGACAGTGAACACACAAGAGATTGAGCACACCAATTGTACCCCGAATGCACTGCGGGTGAGTATGGCTCTCTGCTGATGAGCATGAGGTTGAGTGTTTGCTGGGAAACTCACAGAGTCAGTGAGAGGACTGTAGGATTAGACTTAGGAAGGGGGCGAGCCCAATGGCTTCCTGAGGGCTGGCTTCTGGCTACACTGTGACGGGACAGGTAGGCTAGAAGTGCGTGTGGAATGTCACCACTGCTGGTGGCTAATGACACATCAAAAGCTGCCTCACACTCTGACTTCAGTGTTTTGGGAACGTTAATGCCAACTGCCCAGGGTTGGGAAGAAGGGGAGTTGTGTTTTCAGCTTGCACAATCGAAGGGAGCAGGGGGTCTTCTCTCTCCCTCACAGGTGTCCCATAGGGGACCCCCAACACTGCACCCAAGCACAGCCAACTGCTGAGTGCTCAAGGAGACAAAGGCTCTTCTGTTAATTTGCCACACCTACTGTGACAAATTAGGGCACTCAAAAACCAACATTTATCATCTTGTGGTTTTGAACCTAGAAGCTTAAAATCAGGGTAGCATTGAGGTTCCCCCTGCTGAGGGCTGAGGGGGTACCCTGCTCCTCGCCTCTCTGTCACCTCAGAGACTTCTTTGCTTGGTGCTTGGTGCTACTGCCTTATGTCTTCACATGGCCTTTGAGTATGTATGTCTATGGCCAAAGGTCTCCTTTCTGATGGTAAGTACAGCAGCCATGCCGGATGAGGGCCCACTCTAAAGCCCCACCTACACCAGAATCACCCCATTAAAGGCCTTACATAAGTTCCCATACAGAGGCACTGTGGGTTAGGGAGGGCGTGCGTGTATCCTTCCTGGGGATGCAGATCAACTCATCGAGTCCATTTCGGTGGCGCTGGTTGGCATTCTTGTGCCCTTGCTTTGTTTCTCCTCCTCACAAGGACAGGATGGCTTTCACACTGACGATTTTTTGAAAGATATTTATACCATTGTCGATTTTTAAATTATGAAAATTAAGTAAGTCTGCCTTGCTGCTTAAATCGTTCATTAAAAAAAAAATCGGCTAACAGGCTTGGGTTTGCTCTCAGCAATTTTCAGTTGATAAGTTGTAGTTCTAGTGTTCAGAGTGTCCCTGGCCACGGGGTAAATGTTTTTCCCATTATTACCTTCGTTGTTGTGGTACAAAAAAGCCAGTGAGGAAAGCGAGGCTGTTCTCACCGCTGTGGGAAGGGACAAGTGCCAATTTGCAACAAAGCCCTGTCACCCTTGGCCACCCAGGAATGGCTCGTTCATCACTCGGGCCTTCTGTCCAAGCATGTTTGACATCCCATGGGTTATAAGAAGGGACTTGCAGTCATGCATATGTGTGTTAGACCCGATGCCTGGGACACTGCTCGGTCCTTTTGGGTAGCTCTTCCTGCCTGGCCTGGGTATGTCAGAGGTTAACTCGGATGTCACGTGCCCACATTGTTGTGAAGGGAAAGGAAGTGTTGGTGCCAGGCACAGGTCCCAGGTTCCCTGGATCCTTTCACATTTGTGTCATCTCTCTCCTATGTCATATTCAGAAACTCTGAAATAATTAGCTGCTCTTTATAGATGGGACCAGTGGGAGGTCAGCAGGGGCATATAAGCATATAAGCAGTGGCCTGTCTGTCTCTGAATGGTGCTGGAAAAAGAGTAACTTGGGGTTGTAGCTAACAAAGCCCCAAGTAAACTTGTATAGAAGAAAAAACTCCAGAAAACCCAACCTGGCTTTCCGTGTTCTCGGAAGAGGGACTTTCTAGACCCTGACCAAGGAGACCCTGTGGAAAGAGCAAACAGGAAGTGCCAGGAAGCTATCTTTGTTTGGTGCCATCTTTACTTTCCCTTGTTGCAGTGGAAAATGAGTCCAGCTTCCACAAAACTCCTTACAGAACAGCAAACACAACTGGGGCAGTGCCAAGACCGTCGTTCCTCAGCTGTGGTTTGGATGAAGTTTCGCTCTGTGGAGACCTTGGAAGGCCAGGGGCTGAGCCCAGCAGGAAACAGGTGGTTTGCTTTAGACAAGGCCTGTAGCCTGGCTAGCCAGGCCACTATGCCTGCAGACAGATTGCTGTCCTTTCTACATATGTCCTATAGGCTGTCATGACCTGGGTAGCAGCAGTGTCCTAGGCTGGCCCTGTGAGTGCCCATCCCCCAGGGGCAACATGGCTGGACTGTCCAGCTCCCTAGAGGTGGTGGGGAATAAGCCTGTGGGAGTGATGACATAAGGAGAATGTTGTCTGGTCCTGAAGGCAGAGTTTTAGAGTTCCCAACGTGGCCTAGTTGCTTTCTAGTTGCTTCCAAAGGCTCGCCTTTATTTTCTTTCTTTCTTTCTTTCTTTCTTTCTTTCTTTCTTTCTTTCTTTCTTTTTTTTTTCCCCGAGACAGGGTTTCTCTGTGTAGCCTATGCTGTCCTGGACTCACTTTGTAGACCAGGCTGGCCTCGAACTCACAGCGATCCACTTGCCTCTGCCTCCCGAGTGCTGGGATTAAAGGTGTGCGCCACCACGCCCGGCCTCGCCTTTATTTTCTTGTCTGAATACTGCCTCCTCTGGTGTGTGAGTCCCACTGACCAGTTTGCACTATAATCTGAGACAATGGCCATTTTTTATGGTGCGTGAAACCACACTTAATTGTTGAAACCTTTTTGGCGTCCAGTAGTCCCCTCCTGGCTGGCAGGGGCCTGGAGTGGGTACTATAAACATGACCCTCAAGTGAGCGGCTGAGATACACAGACCTGTGGCCTCCCAGAGCTAGGCTAGGTTCCCACTAGCTCCCTAAAACATACGCTGTCCCTACCCGACCCTTGCAGTCTGCTTTTCCTGCCGATTCCCTTTGGCTGACAGCTCTGAACTCTAATGTTGCATTATCCCCACCCCTCCAAGCTCAGTTTGCTAACACCCTTGGCATGGCCGAGGTCCTCTCCTGACCCCTCCTCCCTTACGCTGTGTCACCATGGCCGAGGTCCTCTCCTGACCCCTCCTCCCTTACGCTGTGTCACCATGGACTCCTCATTCTGTGGCTGTCCCCGTGCGTCCCATGTTCTGGAGGGTAAGGCTCTGGTGGGCCCTGCACATCCCTCCCAGTGCGCATGAGTTTTGTCCTGAGGCCATCTCAGGAGTCCCCACCCAGCTGCAGCCCAGGCACACTTGCTCGGTTCTGGTAAGATGGGCTGCAAGCACACATGTTAGTTAAATGCCCACTTCTTGAGCACCCGTTGCGCCTTCCGATACACGCAGGGAATAATAGCTAAGGACGCAGGGAAGTTTCATTCAGTTTTGACAGGGAATCTGTGAAGATGCTGGCAATGTCCTCGTGGTTCGAATTCTGAGGTGTCTGCCATAGGAGCATCTAGTCCGTAGCTTGTGGCATTATTGTGAAGGCTGCAGCATCTTCAGAAGCAGGACTTGGCTGAGGGAAGTAGGCTACTGGGCACAGACCTCTCAACGTTGCACTTGCTGCTGGTCCCGGTCCTCCCCTTCCTTGCCTCCATGTCTACAGTACCATTACATTTCCACTGCCATGGGGGGCGCCACCCCCACCGCCGTGCCTCCCCCACTGTATTTACCACAACCTGTGAAATGGTGAGTCAGACCAACCTTCCCTTTTGGGTTGTTTCTGCCCTAGGTTCAATGACACCAATCAGAAAGGTGACTAATGAGGTCCTTTTTTTATTTTTATTTTTTATGTGGGGTGAATGCTATGGAGGCCAGAGGCGAATGAATATTAGGTTTCCCTTTCAGTCTTGAGGAGGTACATTGTCTGGCTGATCCTGGAGCTCACTGGTAGATGGAACTTAGGTCCTCATGCTTTGTTGGCCAGGCCACCTCTCAGCTGGTGAAGTCCTAATACAATGTCACGTTTACATAGCGTCCTTAGGCACAAAGCAAATGCCACCATTTTCTTCTCAAGTCTAGTCCAAAATCTTAAATGTGTACCAGACCAGGCCACTCTAGGCCTTTGGAGGCGCCTCCGCATGTTACTGGCTTCTGCGGAGCTTGCTTTGAGCTATTCAATCCGTCCATTTGGTGGGGTTTTCTCCTGTGTCCTGATGCTTCAAAGACCATGTTGCTCTGTATCTTCACTTTCTGGGTCACCACAACAAATTGTCACATGCTTGGGGGCCTTGATGCAGCAGAAATAAATATACTTTCTTCTGGAGAAATAAGTGCTGCTTAAGGGGCCAGCTGAGCAGAGCTCACTATGAAGTCCCTAATGTCAAGCTCCATGAATTCTCCCAGGTTTGGGTGGCTCCAGCCGTTCTTTGTTGTGACTTCAAGACTCTCATTTCTGCCTCCATTTTCAAATGACTAAGTCTGGGCTTTTTTCTATTGTTTTAAAGGATACCCACTGGCTTTAAGGGCCACCCAAGAAATCCGGGTTGATCTCCCTCTAAAGGACCTCTGTTATTAGCTCCAGGCAGATTCCTCAGTGGCCAAAGCTCCTGCGACACAAATGTCAGAACCAGAGTTCAGATTCCAAGACCCCATGTAAAGGCTGGGTTGTAATTTAGTAACTTGAGCAATTGGAAGGCAGAGATGAGGAATCCCCACAGCAAGCTACACAGCCAGGCTAGGCCAGTCCAGGAGTTTAGTTAAGAGACACTGTCTCAACAAATAGGGTAGAGTGTGACCAAGGACTCCTGATGTCAACCAGGGCCTTCCATGTGCACGTGTGCATCCATGTGCTTATACACATGTGGACTGGAACACAAACATATTATGGGAGGGAGGGAGGGAGGGAGGGAGAGAAAAAGGGAGAGGGAGAGAGAGAGAGAGAGAGAGAGAGAGAGAGAGAGAGAGAGAGAGAGAGAGAGAGAGAGTTAATAATGTTTTCCCAAGTAAGGCTGCACCCACGAGTTTTAGGGCCACAGAGAGGCCATCCATTTTGTGCCACTCACCTACTGGCATCCCTGTTCCTCCGAACATCACCTAACCTACAGTGACCCTTTTCTCCTTACAGCTCCCAGGTTATTTGTTCAAGTGCCCCAGGAAAGATACTTAGGACCTGTCATTGTGGCGATAGTGGTAAGAATATGGCAAGTTATATGTCTTGGGCTCAAGTCCAAGCTCTGCTACTTGACAGCTGAGCAATGCTGATCAAGTCACTCAATGCCTGTGCAGAGCTGGGACACAGCAGGAATGTGTAAGACTAGACCTAAGGACTGACTTCCTCTTGCTGTGCTATAAGCACAGGCATGGCCTCTCACAACCCCAAAAGGAAGATTTTCATGACTCCCTTAAATTTTATGCTCCAGATGCCACTTCTGCCTTACCTGACTCTAATCTCTGTGTTGTTGCTTCACCAGATTTTCTTTTTTTAAAAAATATTTTGTTAATTTGTTAATTTATTCATATTACATCTCAGTTGTTATCCCATCCCTTGTATCCTCCCATTCCTCCCTCCCATTTCCCCTTATGTCCCTCTCCTATGACTGTGATTGAGGGGGACCTCCTCCCCCTGTATATGCTCATAGGGTATTGAGTCTCTTCTTGGTGACCTGTTATCCTTCCTCTGAGTGCCACCAGGCCTCCCCATCAAGGGGACGTGGTCAAAAATGGGGCACCAGAGTTTGTATGAAAGTCAGACCTCCCGCTCCACTCAACGGTGGAGAATGTCCTGTCCCAGATTTTCTATTATGGAAAGTATAAGAAGATGTCCCCGTTGGATAAATTGTAAGGATAAAATGAGCAGCTCAAACAGAAGATGAAGCATAGTGCCCGTCACACACTACAGCGCACAACAGTGACTAATACCTGCTATTTCTGTGACTGTAGAGAAAGATCCCAAGATGCTGGTCTTCGTGTCTTATTCATTTTACATTTGTAAGGACCATAAGCTGTCAAGGTTGGAAAGCCACCAAGATGCCCCTTCATAGGTGAGGGAAGAAGCTGTGGTGCATCCAGAGTGGCACCTGGTTTAGTACTAAGCAGAGATAGATTACCAAGCCATGAAAAGATGCAGAAGGAAGATGGCGACTAAGGCATGAAAACAGCCAGGCTCAAAGGGCTGCATATTGTATGAGAAAAGCTGTATGAGGTTCCAGAGACAGCAAAACTTCCATGACAGTCAGAAGGCCAGAGGTTAAGTGAGGGGAAGGAAGAGTTGGAAGAGCACAGAAACTTTAGTGTCTTTGCTGTGGCACTGCAGTGGCGGATGAGTGCCACAGGATACACACCTCCCAGAGCACTGTTTTAGCTACGGTTTCCGTGGCTGTGATGCAACACCATGGCTATAAGCAACTTGGGGAGGAAAGGGCTTGTTTTGCTGTACTTCCATATCACAGTCCATCACTGAAGGAAGTCAGGGCAGGAACTGAGGCAGGGGCCACATGGGAGTGCTGCTTCCTGGCTCACTCAGCCTGCTTGCCCCCCTCACTCCCTTCCTTCCCCCTCTCTCTTTCTGTCCATCTTTTTCTTGTCGTCTCCTCCTCCTCCTCCTCCTCCTCCCCCTCCTCCTTCTCTCTTGTTTTTTGAGACAGGGTTTCTCTGTTGCCTTAGCTATTATGGAACTCACTCTGTAGACCAGGCTGGCCTCAAACTCACAAAGATCCACCTGCCTCTGCCTCCTTGAGTGCTGGGATTAAAGGTATGAGACACCATTCCCAGCCCCAGCCTGCTTTCTTATAACACCCAGGATTACCACCCCAGGGTGGCACCACCCACAATGGGCTGGGCACTTCCACATTAATCACTAATAAAGAGAATGCTCCACAGGCCTGTCTATAGGCCGGTGCTACTGAGATGTTCTTCAATTTCACCTCACAGGTAACCCTAGCTTGTAGCAAGATGACAAAGAAAAAAAAAAAAACAACAACAAAAACACCCAAACCAGAACAGGTACCCTAATGAAGATGAGGGGCAAGGCATGATAACAATGCAACATCAGTGTAAGTTCATTGATGGTACTAAACATGCCACTGTGAGGAAGAACGCTGATAAGAGGAGAGACTGTGCAACCATGGGGACTAGGATTATTTTGGAGATTTCTGCACTCTCTGCTCAGTGTCCAAGAAGCAAAATCAAAACTGCTCTAAAAAACCAGCAAGCCAAGCACACATTTAAAATAGTAGGCAATCAATTTTCATCTAGTGACTTCATGAGTATTTGCCAGTTTGAGCCATTTGGTATCTGTGTAAGTATAATCAGGCAGCTACCTTAAGCGTTGAGTCTCTAGATTAGGCATTCCCAGGCAGAATCATGTCCTCATAGGTGCATTGTGCTCAGAAGGCTTAGGTGAGGTGCTCTGGATGGAGGGCGGAGAGCCCAAACCTCAGAAAATGTCTCAGGTTCATTTTAAAAATTAGAACCATGAAAGGGAAGGTTCTGGAAGTGGGATGTGATGCTGGAAGGACTGTCTCATGTCTGCATAACAGCAGCTCAAATGTGCAAAGTGGCTTTGGTCCACACAAGCTGCTCTAACAGGACAGGTCAGCTGTGTCCCTCTGTACGCTTGCCAGATCCCTTGGAAGGAGATCTTTTCCCGGAACACAGAGAGTATTTTGGATCTTGCCTGGAACTCTGAACTTTCTAGCAAGGGCTTGCTTGGCTGGGTGCACCTTGAAAAACCCATTTATTTGCTATGGGGTTGATATTCCTCTTTCATGCTGTGGTTGGGACTTAGTAACTCCCAGTAAGGACCCAGATTGAAAGAGTTTTCCTAGTTGGGCCATAGCTCCTGTAACTGATTTGTTCTCCTGGCACAGGACAGAGTGTTGTGTGGCACCCTCAGGCTGGTAAGAAAAGGGACAGATGCAAGAATTCCTGGGCAGGGAGGGGGAGGCGCTTCCCTGCATTTACATTGCTAAAGCACTATTTAAAGCACTGTGTTCAACAGCCCCAGACTGGTCCGTGTTTGAGGCTGTGTATGTGTGGATTTTTATCTTTTTTTTTCTTCTAGATGGCTGTGATAAGAGCCAGACTGTTGATGAGTCTAACAATTAGAAGCAGTCTCAGAATTCCTGACACAATCATGGTAGGTTCAATTTTTAGCTCTTAGCCATACAAAATGTGTGGTGTTTAGCGATCTTACTAAAAGACTATCAAGCCATAAAAGACATGGAGTGCGTGTCAAGAAATGAGGAGTCAAGCTCCAAATTCTTCATATTATATGATCCCAGCTATACGACATTCTAGAAAGGCAAAACTTTGATGGTAAAAAGACTGGGTTGGGCAGAAGGAGGGATGGACAGGTGCCAGGCACGTGCATTAGGTTTGTGGTCACTTATTTAAGGACTGTCTTAACAACAAGCTCCAGAGTTTGTCTAAAGCAAATTGGACGGGTGCTGGGAAGGTTCATTTTACTAACTGTAAATTGGCATCCCAGAGGCAACCTTCAGAGTGGCTGAGCATGTACAGTCACTGTTCCTGGATATGCTGTGAGCCTGGAAAACAGAGAGTACATGGAGGGTTCTTGGCGTGAGGGACTTGGCTTGACGTCTCCATTCACTTGAGTCATGTCACCATCACAGTTGCTTTCTTTGGAGCCACTGAGACTCCAAATGGGACTTAGACATTGTCCCATTACTCTTGAGTAGCAGTGAGATTGTACTCATAAAAAACAAAAACAAAAACAAAAACAAAAACAAAAAAACAAAACAACAACAACAACAACAACAAACAACTGCCCCTTTTCTTTCTATTTCGATATAGAACAGAAACCCCAGGACTGCATATGGGACATGTGAACATGTATGTGTTATTATCATTGATGGTGGTGGTGGTGTGTGTGTGTGTGTGTATATGTGTTTAAAGAATATTCTGAATCACTACTTAAAGATCTTTTTATTGTGTCAGCTTTCAAGGGATGTTGGTAGTGTTAGAGTGTAGGGTAAGCAAGCATTTGAACAACGCAGTCAGATGGTAGTGACTTCGGCCTTCGTCAACTGCATGAGAGATACCTTCACAAAGTTACTATCACGGTGGTGCGTGAGACTGGAGAAATTATCTCAGCTTGTTTAGTGGTGTCCATAAAAGAGTCACTGCTTTCCAAAGAGACAAAGTTGGACTCTGAGAATAAATGTATAAGAAATTCATTTATTTCTTAGATAAACAAAATGATCTTAATGTAAATATCAACTATCTGATTTTTCACAAACCATGAAGTGTCAATTTTTTTTTAAAGCTATCTAAAGCTCAAGAAACAAGAAAAGGAATTGCGTAGCAAGGGCAAGAGTCCGGACCAGGGCTTGGCAAACTACAGACATGGGTTGGTTATTATTTTTTGCTTTGTTAATAACTGCTGATGTGCGTCCACTTTATTTGTTTACATATTGTCCATGGCTACATTTGTGCTATGATGGAACAGATGAGTAGGTGGGGACAGATACCATATGGACAACACAAAACCCCAAATGTTTACTTTGAAAGTTTTTGCTGAAAAAGTTTGCCAGCCTTTGGTCTAGACAAATAGTCAGATGAGCCAAATGTTGGCCAAGGGTTCCCATCTTACAAAGCCAGAAGGAATGGGTTAGCTTTGGTTGTCAGGCTCTAGACACTAAAGAGGAGAAAAACACAACCGATAAGCCAGTAGACTAAAACTTCTGTTTACCTTGGTTTGGTGTATCACAATTAGTAAAATTAGGTCTGAATATATTATATATGTAATCTTTATTTTGAAAGTATTTTTGCATTGCACAAGTGAATTTCATTTCTCAACACCTCAAATGCAAATGCTGGAGGGTATCCACATACTGTTGTTAAGTGTGTATCCGTGCAAAATTATACAGTGCTCAAAACGGGGCACTTATAGCTATGAATGTGGTCCTAAGTCAAGTAAAACTCTTTCTCCATTTTTTTTTTTAAAACAATGTCAAGATTTACTAGAATCCATTGTGTAAGGCACGGGGCACATAAATGAGTCTCCCAGAGCCAGCTTATGTACCCATTCAGTAAATTATAAGACTGGTGCATCTAGATTAATGGGACACTTTTCACAGTGACAAGAATTGTTAATAGGAGCTCAGAAGCCAGAGATGGGCTTCAGGTTATTCCAGTTTGGCCATTAAAAGACTAGAAATAGTTAAGATTAGTATCTCATTAGCTTCAAGCTTAGTGCCATGCACGAATGCAAGTGTCCTCAGTGACATTGGGCTGGCAAGGCTTGAGTGACCTGAGGTCTTAAAATGTCATTAAGGATGGGCCTTATTATTTGGTTACAATAAACACATTCCCTTTTCTCATTGTTTAAGTATCAGGCATAGCATGAGGAAAAGCATTACTCTAGATTCTGTGTGCAAACGCATGTTAGGAGACATGTGGTTAAGTGGCTGCAGTGAAGCCATATGAGGCACAGGCCGCCTATGCTCACACTCGACTGCTTGGCTATATCCTATGGATGGAGTCAAGTAGCTGAAACCCAGTTCTCTAATCATGCTTTTCCTTTTCTAGAAAATCTGGCAAAACTTCAGAGGACTTGGGAAGAGAAACAGTGTGTAGTATGAATATCCTAAGAAACTAAATGCCATTTTGAGACTTGTCTTGGAAGTTAAGACACAGAAACTCACCTGATAAAGTATGGGATCTGTAACAATTTAAGGCCTAAGGACATAAAGTTTTTCTTGAGATTGAATGTAAACATAATAGGATCATAAGGCTGGAGAAAATGCTTCCATTCTAGAGTTTTATTAAAAAAAACCAAATACATGTGCATTCTTTTTAACACTTTATAACTGTGTGTGTCATACTTACACAGGGGCTATGATGATATGTGTATTGTTTGAATTTTAGTGCATGTGCCAGAGGTGAGCACAGTCATATGACTTAAATGTTCCCATTTTTTAGGCTTAAAAAAATGCCAGTAGCAGGTCTTTGAGTTTTTAGTATATGCCATCACAGAATACCACTTGCAAACTCTATTTTTTTAAAGAGGCCCTTTATTTTCACAGGAAGATTTTTTAACAGAGTTGGTTTTCTGAAACAACGATTTGCCATGCTAACAGGGAACAAGGAGATGCCCGAGGATGAGCGCCAGCGAACCTCTCTTTAAAGACTAAGGTTGAGGCACTAGTGGGCGTGTTTGAAGCCGACCCGCTGACTCTGCGAGCCACATGGAGAAGCAGCCTATGCCTTCTATGGCCAAATCTCAAGTGCACATTTTTGTGTGACATTCCTGCTCAGGCAGCCAGGCTCTCACTAAGATCCAGCCAGTTAGATGATCGCTCGGGAGAGGCTCAGGGTGTGGGGAGCACTCTGAGCTACATTCCGTGAAAGCATTAGACTGTTAGAGATTAGGAAGGCCCTGATTGTCCACAGTGGGGAGGGGACTTCGAGTGTGCGCATATGTCAGCGTGAAATAGCTGCTGACACAAATTGAACATGTGCAATTTTTTAAAAAAGGTGGTATTGAATAACAGGCCAGCAGCCATCCCTCTCGGCACGCTAGGCTTCTTTCTTCTCTCCACTCTGGCTGTTTGTCGAGTCACTTCCACCAGGCAAGGTTCCATAGGATAAGCCATTTGAATCTGGTTGTATTTTGTCCAACATTTGTTTCCCTGTGGAGATAATAATCATAAAAGACCTTTTGAGCTCTTAAAGATAAAAACATCCTAATAATGTCTCTTCAGTTCTAGCCACATTTTACGTCTTTAAAAAAAAAACACTATGTGGTTACCCTCCCAGTGAAAAAGATAAAACGTCGAGGAAGAAAAGGCCCACAAAAACCCCACAGCATTTGTCATGTGGTCACACACTTGTCCACATGACGTCTGCCCACCCTGGACTGGGCATAGAAACAGGTTGGAGCAATCAGGAGAGCCACACAACTCAGCCACTCGTCTGCAGACCTTTCCCCACATCCATGTAACAACGGAGGAAAACAGGGACCAGAAGCTTCAAGAGCCACCGCAGCTCCTATACACGAGGCTCTGTGAAGTGGAAAATAGTTGAAAAAAATAAACATGATACCCCCTTTTATTTTCCAGCATTTTTATTTCTTTAAAAAAAAATCGGTTTTAAACAAGCCATAATGAGCACTGTTGCCACACGGCTCAGTTCTGCCACTGGGTACTTGCTCCTGACTCGGTGGCTCACATGGCAGAGGATACCAAAGTCATCTCTCTATCTTATAGAAACTTGAATGATTTTTGCTTTAAAGGCAAGATGCTAGCAGAATGGTGGACAAAACTAAACTATCTCTATCTAGTATTTTTCTCGGAAACCTATAGGTGACCCCAAGTCCCTAGCAGAGCTGGGAGTGGGTGGGTGGGGCTAGGACAGGAAGACAGGAAAGACAGGTCGCTTTTGCCTCTGGTGTGTACTGCGCATGCCCAAGGTGAGTTGTTTCTCAGTGGAACTGAGCATTGGGGAGACGATACCCGTTGGCCCAGTCTGCATGAATGAGGTGAGGAAGGAAAGCAGTGTTGACGTTCTGGTGACTGTGGTGATGTCACTATCGGCATCACAGTGAACACGCTGCCTCGTCTTCCTCAGGAGCAATGCTCCTCAGCATCCGAAACATCAGTCTGTAGGTGTAGGTGTAGGTCCGCAGGTGTACATGTGTAGGTGTGTAGGTGTAGGCCTGTAGGTGTCAGGGATCTGTCATTCCCCATGAGTCCATGTCTTTTGTCACTTCAAGAAAAGCCAGTGACGAGATCCTCCAAGCGATCCACATCAAGGAAGTATGGTCATTTCTTCAACAATCTCATTGTTTTGTACAGAAACGACATTGTATACATTATCAACATCATACCTCCCTGGGCTTCATAAATATACTTCTTGAGTAAAAATTATGTTTTCATGTTAACATTCAAAATAATGCCAATGATACCAATAAGGATACATTTTTATATTTAAAAATTACATTTATTTGTTTCTGTTTAAACACACAGAATGCACAGAGGTCAGAACACTTGTGGGAAGTTGGTTATCTCTTTCTATGATGTGAATCCCAGGGAATGAACTCATGTCATCAGGTTTGGTGGTAAGCACTTTTACCCACTGAACCATCTCAGGCCCAAGCATAATCTATTATAAATTAGAGAAAAAAAAAATCCATTCATATCTTTGTTTCTTACCAGGAATATTCCCAAAGTCAATAAAAGACTGTTGTAGATGTTCCTTTTCTCTATTTCTTGTCACCAAAAATACTCCAAGGAACGAGAGAAAGCACCTGTAAGGAACATGGGATGAAGAGCCCAGCAACCTGAAGCAGGCCGTGATGCTAAACAGCAGTGCTCCAACTTCCACATGATGACACAAATTCCACCCGTCTTGTATATCCCAATTTTTATTTTTTATGGTAAACTGCTTTGAACTAGTTTTCATTCTTACAGCCAGTAACAGTTATACCCAGAACCAAGACTTGGGAAGTTTCCAATAAATCTCTGCCCCAGGTTTTCACCATCTGGAGGCTAATTCGGGCTCTAAACCCTTTGGGTAGACACTAGGTCTCGTTTTCTATCCATGCATGCCCAGACCCATTACTGGCATGCAATATGAGTACAAAACAAGTTATTCTTTAATTTTCTAAGAAATCTCATTGTCCTTGGACATAAGAGTAGTCATAGTTTCCAGACCCCAGAAGTTTGGCCGCACCCAGATGTCTTATGAAATTGAATTTTCGAGATAGATGGTTTCCTATGTTGAAAATAGACTAGGCTCAAGTTTGCACAACAATGGTCGTGCTGAATAGCAGCTCAGGAAGCAGCTGAGCATTAATGGGGTGTGCTTGCAGCCAATGGAAGCGGCTATTCACTGACAACACATCATCAAGGTTTAGCTCTCTGTCTGCCAGCAATGTTAACTGGGACACCCATCAAGTCTCTAGAAGGGGCCAAACTGGGCACTTTAAGACAGAAAGTGCAGCTACCAACCTGAAGCTATTAAGTCTAAGGCTAGAGATTTACCACAGTCTTGGCCTTTTAATTTGGGTGATCCGAAAGGCATCCATGTTTCTCAAATTGAGATCAAACCTAAAAGTTCCCAAAGGAGAGACTGGCCTGATACCCTACTAAAAGGCTCTGGAGTAACCACAGGGGCCAATGGATTTGTTGTGATTTTTGTCTGGAACTGAAAATCTCCAATGTTTCAGAACTCTCAGTGGAGTGTACATAAGCTACAAAGGCAAGGACACAGAGCCTTGTGTAGGGTAGCAAGTTGAAAAATATGTTTCTTATAGTACGTTCCAATTTTCTATACTTCAGGCATGATGCCAAAAATCCTATACAAAATTAATAGAACTTCACATACCTTGCCTCTGAGACATTTACTCACCCAAAAAGATATATAAATACAGTGAGAAAAGCAGCACCAAGGAATTCCTGGTAAAATATAATGCCTATGTAAGAACAGAGAACAAGGTTAATTTTAGGGTAGGTGGACATTTATAATAGCAACACATTAAAAATTTTGTGTTAATGCATTTTTCTGTGTGATTTTGCTTCAAATGCACATTCAGTATTAATTTAAGACTCTGTATGAAATCAAAATGACTCTGAGATTCCATCTTACATCCATCAGAATGGCTAAGATAAAAAACTCAAGAGACAGCACATGCTGGCGAGGATGTGGAGAAAGGAGAACACTCCTTCATTGCTGGTGGGAGTGCAAACTTGTACAAGTTTCCAACAAACTTGGAAATCAATCTGGTGCTTTCTCAGAAAACTGGGAATAGGGCTTCCTCAAGACCCAGCTATTCCACCCTCGGAATATACCCAGAAGATGCTCCACCACACAATAAGGACATATGCTCAACCATGTTCATAGCAGCCTTATTTGTAATAGCCAGAACCTGGAAACAACCTGAATGTCCCTCAGTCAAAGAACGGATAAAGAAACTGTGGTACATTTACACTATGGAATACTACTCAGCTATTAAAAACAAGGAAATCCTGAAATTTATGGACAAATGGATGGAACTAGAAATGATCATCCTGAGTGAGTTAACCCAGAAGCAGAAAGACTCACATGGTATATACTCACTTATAATAGGACACTAGCTCAAAAGGCATGTTCCAATGAAAGTCTTCACTTACCAGGAGATTGGGATAGATGTGAGGACTTCCTATTGGGACTCTAGGTGAGGGAAATATGGGAAAATGGGGAAATAGAAGGATCCAGAGGGTCCTAGAAACCTACAAGAAGAACATCATGGTGGACAGATCTGGATCCAAGGGGGTCTGCTCAACCTACTGTACCAACCAAGGACAATACATGCAGCAAATATTAAACCCCTACTCAGATCTAGCCAATGGACAGGACATTCTCCACAGTTGTGGGACAGCAGGGACTGACTCTGACATGAACTCTGGTGCCCCATATTTGACCACTTCCCTTGGTGGGGAGGCCTGGTGGCACTCAGAGAAACAGGAAGGCTACCAAGATGAGACTTGATAGGCTGTGACCATATGGTGGGGGAGGAGGTCCCCTTCTGTCACAGACCTAAGGGAGGGGAATAGGGTGAAAGAGGGAGGGAAGGAGGAATGGGAAGATAAAAGTGAGGGGATAACAATTGAGATGTAATCTGAATAAATTAATAAAAATTTTCCATGGGCTTGTAGGCCATGTTATCAATGTTATAAAACCAACATCATTTTTGTAAGGAGAAATTTAATTTAGTCTATCTATGTATGTATTTGTGTATGTGTGCATGGCCATGTGTGTGCATATGCACCCGTGTGTGTAGAGGCCAGAGCATAACCTCAGAGTCTTTTCTCAGGAGCTATCCACCACCTTGTTTTTAGAGACAGGGTCTCTCACTGGCCTGAGCTTGTCAACTGGGCCAGGTGGGCTAGCTAGTGAGCCTCTGTCGTCACAGCTACAGCTGGCGTACTACTGCCTGAGCTGTCTTCCTAGCACTGTAAGCAGAAATGTCTTATTCTGTCCAGGTTTTCTCTAGGGAACATGCAAGGGAACAAATCTCCAGTGATCATTTTCTACCTATGGTTTTATTAGGAGTCAGTAAACCTCCCCTGAGAGTCTGGGTGGGTCCTGAGACCACTGGCATGGTGGGTCTACCCCAGACTGTCTGCTGCAGCTGTGCTATCCCTACGGCTGTGTCCTGTGTTCTGTAAGTCTGGCTAGGTGTCTATACGGGCACTAGAAAACTCTATGGCAACTTGGTGTTGCCCTAGCTGTGTTTTCCTTCAGGAGCTCCCTCCCACTTCCCTCTGGTTTTCTCCTGTAGGCCACTGGAAAAAAACACGTGTATCCTCTGCTCTGAGGAACTTCTCATCTCTCCCTGTTAGTCTCAATGATTTATTCATTTAAGTCATCCCAAAGACTCTGTAGAGCTTTTATTAAGTAGAAAGGTTTTAAATCATGGGACATCTGAAACTAGCCGTGTTGGGGGAGGTGGGAGTGGAAGTCTTGTTAGCTGGGCAGAGAACTTCCTGTCTTTTAGGAGGCACTGTGGTAGGTGCTGGAGGCCCCACGGTGAGCAGGAGCAGCCCTCACTCTTAAGAGCAGCTCGCTCAGTTCAACCTGACCTCTTCACTTACAGAATGAGCCACATCCACTTCTGCTAAAATTTTCATATGGTGAACATTTCCCAAGCACTCCCTGTACTGTAATGTACCTCTCTGTAGTCATTTTAAAGTTTTTGTTAATCTAGGTCAATGCACTGAAATGTTGATTTCTCTAAGGGCGTGTAAGCTGTAGCTACAGGCCTGCTCTGTAGTCCAGTAGGAATGAACTTCTCTGTGCACACCTCCCCCAGTGTTTTGAAACTTTTGTGTCATTAGCATGTGTTCCTGGAAATGGAATTTCTGTTTTAGAAAGCAGAGACTTTTTATTTGTATTTTAAAAATACATTAGAATATACATATTAGAACGTTTCCCATCCTAATTGTTCTTACGTGTAACGTTTGGCAGTGTTAATGTGTTACAGTGCTGCAGACCCCCCTCCGATGAGTCCTTCACTTAGAAAACTTGAAACTGTATTCTGATCAAACATTGCACTCTCCCCGTCTCTGGTCACCACGATGTTTTTTTTCTGTTTCTTGACACAAGTAGATGAGCTCACTTTTTCTTCTTTTCTTTCTTTCTTTCTTTTTTTCTTTCTTTCTCTCTGTGATTGACTTGATTCTCTTAATAATGCCCTCGTGTTTCAGCAACACTGGAGCAGGTGGCAGAAGTCTCTTGCTCTTTAAGGGTGACTAGTATTTTATTGTATGCACTAATTTTTTAAAATATCCACACAGGGCTAGAATTACTGGATTGTACAATAATTAAAATTCTTTTTGATTAACTGCATACTGTTTTCCATAATGGCTATATCACTTTGTATTTTTATTTATTCCATTTACCAATGGTACAGGAGTCAACATTCTAATGCCCTTGCTGATACTTGTTTTTGCTTTGTTGTTTATTTGTTTTTGATAGTGGCCACCCTAGGGGTGGAGAGATTGCTCAGTTAAGAGCATTATCTGCTCTTCTAGAGTTCAATTCTCAGCACCCACATGGTGTCTCACAACTGTCTATATTGTCATCCTATGGGATCTGATGCCTTTTCTGGTATGCAGACATACAAGTATACACCAATCTTTGGTTGGATGTGGTAGCACGTTCCTTTAGTCCCACTACTCAGGAGGCAGAGACAGGAAGATTTCTGAGAGTTTGAGGCCAATCTGGTCTACATAGTGACTTCTAGGACAGCCAGCATTATATAGAGAGACACTGTCCCAAAAACAAAACAAAAACCAAAACAAAGCAACAGTCATCATTCTGGCAGGTATGAAGTGCCATCTCATCTAATTTCCTTCGTGACTGCTGATGTTGAACATTTTCATTTGCTGGTTGGCAATTTTATATTTATATTTTCTTTGTAGAAACAGGTTCTTTGCCCATTTTAAAATCAGGTCACTTGTGGTTTTGTTGTTGACTTGTAGAACCAGAGTAGAAACTTTTAAGGTCGTTGACAAATACCATGGACTTCAGCTCCTGGAGGGCGGTCCTGCCCACACGGGCACCTGTGGCCGTGCAGCCTTGTCCACGCTGCTGCAGCAATAAAACCAAACACTACGTAGCTCAGTAGGAAGGAAATGCTGTCGTTCCAACCTGAAGCTATGTCTGTTGTTGTGGGAAGGGGAGGCCACCAAAAGCTTTACTGCCATTCTATAGACAACTTCAGATGAACTGCTCTCACCCTGAGAGAGTTCCGGCACTAACTCATCGGCTGCCTGGTGTTCTGAGCGTTATATCTAGCCCTCTTACCTGAAAGGCCTTATGCTCAGGGAGCTAATTATTTTTACACTTTTCTGTATATTGATTATTAGATGTATGTTATGCCTGTAACTTTTCATGCTTTGTTTTAGTTTTACGATAATTGTAGGCTGTACCTTACACAGCCTTTTCTCACTGTCACCAGAAAGCACCAGACACTAAGCAAGATAGATGCCTTGGGATATAATCTTTTCTTTAAGCATTCCTTTGAGGTTCAATTTTTTTTTTGAAACAGAAGTTGTATGAATTAATCCAAATTCCTGTCCACTGGTGGTCCATATCTGATCCCAGCACTCAGGATGCTTGAGTAAAGGCCAACCTAGGCTACATAGCAAATTCAAGACCAATGTGGACGATATAGCATTGGCCCTGATGAGAAAATGGCAAATACACCAATAAGCTACTGAGGCAGGACCTATCATTATCAAATGTATAAATGATTTACTTGAATCTATTGTATTTTGATTTGGATCAAGTTTTTTTTTTTTTTTTAAAGTTTGGACTTCTTAACATTATTATCTCTGCAATATAAAAAGTATTCAACAAAATACAAGAGCTGTAAGAGAGGAAATAGCAAATGTGGAAGTCTGTCAGGTCTTCCCTACAGTGGTAAATTAGGTCAGGAACCCCATTCTCTCATTAAAGTGATGAGGGGCACAGAGGGGATGAGTTCAAGGAATTGAGGGTGTTGGCCTGGAGGCAAGATGCAAGAGGATTTTCAGCTGCTTTGATTAGCAGGAGTTGCAAGCAGAAGGCAGGAAAAAGTAGAACAAAAGTATCTTGAACTCATAGGGAAACTGATTGAGCTCTGATGTAAGGAAACACTTTCTGGTCATTAGAACTCTCGGGTTAATGAGAGTCATCCCGGAACGGAACTGAGCTGCCTCAGGAAGCAGAGAGCACCCGGGAGCACGCGCATAAAGGAGATGACCATGGAGGAAACTAGATACTGGCTGAGGCTGGGGGCGCAGGCGCCACAGCTGCCTTGTTTCCCTTTTCGACTCTGAGAGGATCTTGTACTTGTGACGGGGATGGATTCACCTGCCGTGGAAAGTCGGGACTCACCTGCGATGATGGCACTGGTTGTAAAGAACACATGGTTGACTGGCACCACTGTGGTCATCGTGTAGAGTTTTGTGGCTTGATTCAGGAACCTATAGCAGATGGCATTTACTGAAGCTCCGGCTTGGCAGCACTCAGTAATAAGCTAACAATAACTTCAAGAACTGTATGCTCTGTAACTACGACTACAAAGGAAAGGAAGTGCAGTGAAAGGCCACTTCCAATCAGCAGTCATAGCTTAGACGCATCTGAGGTATGAGATCAGATGTCAGCTTTTATGGTCTGTTTAAACCAACAACAGTAACAATGAAAAGCAATTAATCATATTCCGAGGCCACAGAAGTTTGAGTTGGAAACGATTCAAGCTGCTGGACCAGTATCACACTGGGTTTGATTCATTAGGATAGAGCCTAGAATCTGTTAAATATCATATCTGGGAACATATAGCTATCCACTGACATGCCACGTGCCAAGAAAGGAGACCGAGAAGCAAAGGAATGCTTAATGTCTCAGAAGCAACGCTCGGCGCTCCAGCTGCAGAGCACATGTGCGAGCCGAGCTTCTCGCTGTGGCCACCACCAGGAACTCAGGTTCTCACACTGGCTCTGTTGCTCTGGCGGTGACAAAGCAGTGCTTTGCATGGATGTCACTTGGGAGGTTTCAAAAGGCACTGCTGTTAGGTAGGGCAAGTGACAAGTGACTTGATCGCTCTCCATCAGGAGCAACAGATGTCTAGGATAACTAAACCAAGGGGGCTTATGGATGTGTGTGTGTGTGTGTGTGTGTGTGTGTGTGTGTGTGTGTGTGTGTGTATGCGCGCGTGCGTGCATGCTCGGGTCTATGTGTGAATACACTTGTCTAAGCAATCCTCCTCAGGTAGTTAAATGGGAACACAGGTGGAGGACTACATTTTTCTTTTTATTTTGTGATGGTGGAGGGAGTTACGTAAGATTGACAGGATGCAGGCTTCCTTCAGCTGTGTCTGCCTTTAAATCCATGAAGCATGGTATAAGGACAATGAACTAATATCCTAAAAGGCACTGCTGCAATACCAATTAATTCAGACGACAGAAGTGGCGAAATAACAATATTCAAGTATGACAAACGCACTCAGTCTTAGAAAGTGACAGACAAAAGCCTGGATTTCTCCTGTTGCTCTCCTGCCACAGCCCCAGGTCCTACTTACAACACACAGGACTTAGACTTTGCTGCTGTCTGTAGGACAACTGCTCTCCCTGCCATCCCCCCTTCCCCCCCCCCCCCCCCGCCTCCTTCTGGGTGTGGGGCTGATGCTTCTGTGTAGCATTTTGGGGTGAACATTCTGGCTAACTGAAAAGAGCCTATCAGGCAGAGACAGGTTCAGTCACAACGTGCAAGCGGAGAGAGTGATAAAAGCAGCTGGAGGTGGGGGAGGGGGCCAGGAATTAACAATGTTCCATGTCACCAGTATTAGGACCCAAGAGAAACATGAAACAATCATCCTGAAATCCCATGGGTATAAAGGAGATTCTGGGGAAAGGGTTTTTGCTCCGGGCCAAACGTCTGGTTTTGTCCATCTCTGGGCAATTAATGAGCATGAGCTAAGAGGCGGAGGTGAAGGGTTCATGCATTTCTATATTTAGAGTGAGAGCCTGGATGTGGACCTGCCCCTTTGATTTATTGCTAATGACAACCTGTATACGATGGATATTAATTACAAGCAGAAGAGCATCAGGGAAGCATCAAGCACACTTAGCTGGATCACGGCCACACTTTAGAATGTACAAGACACAAAGGCAGTGCTTAGCACAAACTACTGGATGGGAAGAAGAAAGAGAGCAAGGCATGCTGGCTGTGGGTAAGCTGGAGGCCCCGTAGCGCGAGACCCACTGGACTTCACGTTAATTACCATCTAAACCACTGCACAGAGAAGGAATCGAGTTTGTGGACACTGACTTACTTGACTTGGAAAACACAAGAGGCTACCATGATGACAAGCATGATATAGAAGATGGCGGAAGTCAGCTGCATTCTCCCCGCCATGGAGAGAGTGACCATGCCTGAGACGGCTCTCACTGAGATCACAGTCAACGAGGCTGCAAGACAAAACACAAAGGAAGTACACATCTGAGACAGACATACAGATACATCTCTTAAGTTTGCTTGCCGGGGTGACAAATGTGCCATTACACTTTCAGAACAATGCTTGTGAGGGTGTAGGGACACAGACACATACATGAGTGCATGCGCCTGCACGCGCGCGCACACACACACACACACACACACACACTATTTCTCTTGGCTTTGCAGCTTATATGGCACCTTACAGGGTACCTTCCCCTGCAGGAGCACAGTGCTTGTGACACACACACACACACACACACACACACACACTTGGCCTGCCGGAGCATGGTGCTCACGTTCCAGCCTGAGTGTGGGAAGGATGCTATGGCTGCCTTGGAGGCAGTCATTACTACTGATGGGAAAGGCAGCAGGTTAGCGTGCCAATGCGGCCTTAAAGGGGAAACGACAAGCAGTAGTAAGAAGCTTAAAGCTAAATAGGTAAGAAGACAGGAAATAAAACACCACTCATGGAGCAGCTGGAGTCTCCTGAGGGTTGTGCTAAGATTGTGTTTAGGATGCCTAGACCTGGCCTTGTACTTTCTGACAGAGGCAATAAATACGAGGACCAGATCACGCCTTCATTTCTGACTGAATCGTAAGTATAATATTTACATAGCAGCATCTACTGATTTCATGCGCTGAGGAAAGATTCCACTGGGGACAAACTTTTCATAGGTTCCAGAGAACAATTAAGAAAAGCAGATTAAGGAGACCATCAATGCCGGTGGATCTGGACCCAGGGGGCCTGCACCAACCAAGGACACTGCAAGCAGAGACTAGACCCCTGGTTCAGATGTAGCTGATAAACAGTCCATTCTCCCCAAGGGGAAGTGGGGAAGGGCGGGGGGCTGCCTCTGACATGGACTCTGGGGCCCAGGATTTGATCACTGCCTCTTGGCAGAGAAGGCCCTGTGGGCACACAGAGGAAGAGGATGCAGGCCATCTACATGAGACCTGACAGGCTGTGGCCGGACAGTGGGGGAGGAGGACCCCACCTGTCGGAGGACTAGGGGAGGGGAATAGGGCAGAAGAGGGAGGGAGGGTGGGGGCAGGAAGATAAGAGTTAGGGGATTACAATCGCAATGTAATATGAATAAATTATAAATAAAAAGGAAAAAAAAAAGAAGAGAGAGAGAGAGAGAGAGGGAGAGAGAGATATTAGAAAGTGGACTGTCAGAGCAGTGTACTTTCTTCTATAGGATTCTATAGGAATCCTGTGCTTTCTATCTGTCTCGGATCCTTTGAAATTATGTTGCAAATATTTTCATACTTCAGCAGAAACCTATAGACCATCTTCCCACAGGGGCTGAGATTCAGTGGGCAAAGTGGAGCTGGGTTTGGATCCGCAGAACTGTGTGCATCTGAGACCACACTGCTAGGGATGGCGTAGGGAGAGACAGTGGGTTCTGGGGTTCCTGGCCAGCCACCCTCACTGAAACAGCGCACTTCAGGTTCAGTGAGACTGTCTCAGAAAGGCACAGAGACAACTGAGGAAGACTTCTCTGTACATGCCCACAGGAGCGAGGACATGCATGTCCACACACAGACATACCACACACACAAACATTGTACATGCATGTCCACACACAGACATACCGCACACACAAACATTACATGTATGTCCACACACAGACATACCACACACACAAACATCGCACATGCATGTCCACACACAGACATACCACACACACAAACATTGTACATGCATGTCCACACACAGACATACCACACACACAAACATTGCACATGCATGTCCACACACATACATACCACACACACACAAACATCGCACATGCATGTCCACACACATACATACCACACACACAAACACTGCACATACATGTCCACACACAGACATACCGCACACACAAACATTACATGTATGTCCACACACAGACATACCACACACACAAACATTGTACATGCATGTCCACACACAGACATACCACACACACAAACACTGTACATGCATGTCCACACACAGACATACCACACACACAAACATTGCACATGCATGTCCACACACATACATACCACACACACAAACATTGCACATGCATGTCCACACACAGACATACCACACAAATATTACACATGTATGTACACACACAGACATACCACACACACAAACATCGTACATGCATTTCCACACACAGACATACCACACACACAAACATTGTACATGCATGTCCACACACAGACATACCATACACACAAACATCGCACATGCATGTCCACACACAGACATACCACACAAACATTGTACATGCATGTCCACACACAGACATACCACACACACAAACATCGCACATGCATGTCCACACACAGACATACCACACAAACATTGTACATGCATGTCCACACACAGACATACCACACAAACACTGCACATGCATGTCCACACACAGACATACCACACAAACACTGCACATGCATGTCCACACACAGACATACCACACAAACATTACACATGTATGTACACACACAGACATACCACACACACACACACACTGCACATGCATGTCCACACACAGACATACCGCACACACAAATATTCACAAATAAGTTTTTGTTTGAAATCAAGTGAGTATAAGCCAAAAGCAATGTGAAAGAAAAGCACTCCGCTTCCACTGTTGTTCTATGTAGTCATGGTATATATCAGAATGTTTTCCTTTGTAGCATTTGAAAAGACCATACAAAAATATATAAGGAAAATGTTAAAAATAGGTAAAGAAGCTACATAATTTCATTTTTCACATTCTGAAGATACACTGAACTTGAAGAGTACTAGGGCACACTTCCAACTAAGTCATAATTATCAGAGGAGATGGGAGATAAATTCTAAACGCCTCTCCCGTCTCAGCAGAGAGGTCTTACAGCCTGGACCACGGCATCTTGAAGCGTCTTTGACTGGTCACATCAGACTGACTAACACAACTGTCAGATCTTAGCTCGTCTCCGATGCTAAGCTCTGCGGGGACGTGCTCGTTACTCAGCGGGTAAGCGTGGTGGTCAGCTCTTCAGGGACCCCGACTTCAGGGGCCCCGACTCCAGGGACCCCGACGACTGAAAGCGGAGCACGGTGAGGCCACAGCGCCGCGGTCTGCACAGCCGGGTCTGACAGAAGGCGCTAACGGAGAAGGACTTCATTGGCTTAGAACCTCAGAGCTACAGGCGGCCTTACAGGTCAGCTAATTTAACTCCCATATAATTTCAAATTAAACTCAAGAAAGAAAGAAAAGAAAAAGGAAAAAGGAAAACCCCAGAATTCTTTAGAAGCTACCAGCTTGTGTAAGTGATCGTGTTTGGAAGCGTGAACAATTGCTGTGCGTGTGACTCTGCTCAGCATGTACTTTCCTGGCTGGCGCCCAGCACTACAGAGTACTTGTTTTGGGGCTGATTCTGGGCCGGGGAAGGGTGGCTGATGAGAATAAGGTTGAATTTCAAAACTGTGACAGAGAATCAGTGTAATGTACACTAGAGACCTATGAATGCAAGGAAAGATGCCTGGAAAACACCAGTAAGACTATCAGTTGTGATCTATGACGTTGGAGTATAACAAAAATTTAAATTAAAATATCTATACAAGCTTACATGTTCACTTAAAAATTAGAAAATACAGAACAGCTTGGAGAAGAAAATAAAAATCAACTGTCATCGTAACACTTACCCTCACGTCATTTCTTATCATTTGGGCACATCATTATTTTACTTTTTTCAGGGAAGAATGTGTCACAACATGTGACTCACACAGTTCACACCACTTAGAAGCCTATTTTCCATCACCATTAAGCATTTTCAGTTCATGAAGCCTCCTAAAGCCTTTTGCTGGCTGTCAAGAATGCCTTTGCATAGGTATATAATTTATTTTGACAATTTCCTATTTTTGGATATTTAGACTGAATCATTTTTTTCTCTTACCATTAAAATGAGGCTGCAGTGAATTGTCTTGAGCATCAATCTGCCCATCATTCTGCCTGTTTCTGTGGAAAATATCCTGAAGGGGAATCATTGTGTTGACAGCCGCTGTGTGACGGCTTCTGACACAGCCTGACACACAGCCTCCTGGAGAATGGAGCCATGCTGTCGTACTGTTTCCGTCTTCACGATACATACTCTGATTGTTTCTTTCTATGTCTCTACTTTTCTTACTGACCGGCCACAAACGCACTCTCTCAATGGCTGCCACACACTTCCCCGGCTGCTCACTCCTCCTGCTCACTCCTGGTCTTGATATCTGGCTCCTCTCAGCTCTTCAGCCTACTCTCTGGATTCCTGGGTGACTACACACTAGGTCAACATCTCCTGGTCAAAGCCATCAATATTTCAGTTGTTAATTTTGCCTTGACAACTGGAGTATGCTAAAAATAGGGTGAGGTTTCTGGATTCCCCAGTCATTTGATCTGTGAGAGGACTGTGCATAGAGGCTTCAGGTTTTTTGTTTCTTTCTTTTTCTTTTTTCTTTTTTAATTTTTTTTTTAAAGAAAGGAGGTCACAGACTGTCACTAAGAATACTGTGCAACAGAACTCAAAACCTAACGATGCCAGAATAACACAGCCCACCATATTTATCCTGAGAGCTCACTGACATTCAAAAATTGCCAAGAAAATAAAACAAATGCTTTCAAAACACACATAAGGTCAATGTTTGAGGTGACCAATACATTTACTATGCTGATGTGATCATTAAAACAGTGTTAAAAATCCGTAAGACTAATAATACTCACTGTTGAACAATCCTGCCTACACTGATATGGACTGAACGCTACATTGACTTGATGACTAGTGTTTTTCTGGTGAGGAAAAGAATGATGAAGCTATATTTTTTTAGAACAATTTATTCAGCCTGTATCCTCTTCTCCACTTTCAAACACACATAAAATAGTTTTTCTTGAGAACCACAAGGTATTCCTTGAAAATCCTAAGACAATGTTAAAAATTGAGGCTACCAAATCTCATTAAAAATATTTATTATCTTTGATAGTAACTTGTTAAGTTGTTTGTACATTAGTAGAACTTGTATTAAACTACATTTTACATTCACTAGAAAAAATTGAAAAAGCCTTTCAGTATTTATTTGATTACTTTGTAATCTACTTAACTTCCTTCACATTTTGTTCTATGTGAAATAACAGACTGCAGCCTAGCTGTTTCATTCTACATGTCGTGTGTTGAGAACTAAAAGGAAAAGTTATGAGCAGGGATTAACTTCCTTTTCTCATTGCTGCTTCTTTTGTTGAAATTGTTTGTGTAAAGATGTGGTAGTCTAATGGTTAGTAGCCTAGTAATACTAATATTATTCAAATAAAAAATCTGAACTATAGGAAAAAAAAACAACAAAAAAAACCCCAGTGTTTAAAATCACAGCCCCCTAAATTTATATAGTTCTACACTGTCAATTTAGAATTAAAGACTCTAAAATTAGAAATATTTGAGGGATAGCACAGGAACACAGTACAGTAGAAGCTTCCTAAAATATATACATATATGAAGAAGATCTAAATGAAATCAACAAATAATGGGCGACAGAACCCCAATGGCCATTTCTTGTCATAAAAAAGCTTCCAGTCCTGGGATTGGGCTACATTTAATCGAGTTGTTGGCCAAAGGTGTCTCATGAGAATCCCCATGCAACCCAGGCTGTTGCCAGGCCATATGCTGCTCTCCACAAGTGGTGTTAAGGTGTCATTGCTGAGGACAGCACCCACATACCTTGTGAACATGGGAGAGGCCGAGCCGGTGCCTGCATAGAGCCTTCACCTCTCTGTTCTAGCATCTTTGGTACAGGAAGCTACTCTGCACACTACTGAATAAAACACAAATAGCTAGCCAGCCACAAACCCTTTCTCTACACAAGTGTCCTGCCTGCAAGGCATGCTGGGCAATGATGGCCCCAACCCTGGTCTGACTTAAGGCCACTCCACGGGATGGAACAGCTACCCAGCACTGCTTGGGTGACCAGATAACCCAGGGGCCTAGAGAAGCCAGATGCTACTGGTCTAAAAAAATCAAAGTAGCAATGAGTAAAATGGCTCCTAATGACATTCTACTCTCCTCATAGGTCAGTGCCTTGCTCAGTCATCATCAGAGAAGCTTCCTCCAGTAACAGATGGGAGCCAAAGCCAGACATCACACAGAGAGTGAGAGACCTTGGAACGCTTAGCCTGAAACAGGCCATCTCTATCCAATGCCTCCCCTCAGGGCTCAGAGGAGCAGGAGGAGTGTTAGGGCCAGAGGCGATGGACACCAAGTAAACAAGGCCCTCTAAGCCAACATGATCAAAACACCTCCAACTTTGCCTCGCGTGTGCTTTCTTGTTTTATTTTATTTTTCTGTGTACGGGTATTTTGCCTGTATGTACTACTGCGTACCACTTGCATGCCTGATGACTGTAAGATCAGGAGAATCCCCTGGAAATGGAGTTACAGATGGCTGTGAGCCACCACGTGGGTGCCGGGACTCAAACCGGGTCCTCAGGGAGAGCATCTAGTGCTCTTAACCACTGAGCCATCCCTCCAGCCCTGCCTGTGAGCTTTAAACCACGCACATGGAAGTACAGCGTACGCTACTTTCTCCATCTTATATAACACCATAAAATTTTCAAATCTGGCATGACTTTCATAACTATTTTGTTTTCCTGTAAAAGTCACTAGTGATCACTGTAAAATGCTCACTCATTAAGATGTGCACAGAGTGGCTGCCCTTTTCTCATTCCCTACTTTAATGAGAAAACTTTTGGTATTCCACTACCCAGTTCTTTAGCAGGAACGGATATTAAACTTTAATGTGCCTTTTGACATATACTGATTAAGTATAGAATATTTTCTTATCTATTCTTCCAGTATATTGCAGTACCATTGAAAAATAACACTGTATGAATTTAAGAATACAACGTGACAATTTGATGTTCACGTATGTAATGAAATGTTTATCATATTCAGGTTGTTCACGAATCCTTCATTTATATAGTTGTTCTTTCATGTGTATATGTGAGAATACTTAATACTCTCAGTAAGCTGTGAGTATGGAGTGCAGCATTGTTAATGCATCTGGCCAGGCTGACCGGGAGGGAGGGAGGGAGGCCCCTGTGCTAGTTCTGTGTGCTACTAATGGCAGGTATAGGGATCTGAGGAGGAGGCATTGGAAGGGCCCATTCTAGAAGCCAGCAGGTGCGTGTGTGAGCATGTGTGTGAGCGCATATGTGTGTGTGTGTGTGCGCACATGCGCATGAGTGTGTACGTGTGTGTGCATACCTGTGTCTGTGTCAATAACTGACATGGAGCTGCACCATGCACATGAACTGTATCTAATTCAGAACCATGTTGAAGTTTAATCCGGTGCATGTGTGAGCGTGTGTGTGTGTGTGTGTGTGTGTGTACGCGCGCGCATGTGTGTGTGCACACATGAGTGTGTACGTGTGTGTGCACACCTGTGTCTGTGTCAATAACTGACAAGGAGCTGCACCATGTACACGAACTATATCTAATTCAGAACCGTGCTGAAGTTTAATCCAAGAGTTTCTCTGAAGCCCAATTTGAAGATCTTTTTAAAAACTGGTTTCATTTACATTTATGTTCCTAGCTGATATATATGATCTTAATTCTGTTATGTTCCTATTTCAATTTCCCCTTTATTTTTAATATTTCTCTATCTGATTGACATTTTATCGTTTCTTGTTTGCTTTTATTCTTCCTATCTGGTAATTTGAAAAGAAACAAATACAAACCTGTTTGCTTGATGCCAGGACACCTGAAGATAGTGTTTTCTGCAGGGTTTATTTGTTTCTAAAAGTAACTATCATAAACACAAATCCTCCAATACAAAGAGGAGGGCTAAGTGATGAGGTGGGAAGACGAAACCGCAGCATCTTGCTAATGGGGTGAGGAGCAGTTTACCCCCACAGCATCAGGACAGTCTACCAAGTTGGGTCCATCTATGACAAAGAAGGGCTAAAGGAAGAGTTCTAAATAAAGTATGACAAGAAAATTCCTTGGGGCTCAGAGCTTAAGAGCACTGGCTGTTCTTCCAAAGGTCCCGAGTTCAACTCCCAGCAACCACATGGTGGCTCTCAACCATCAATAATGAGATCTGGTGCCCTCTTCTGGCACACAAGCATACATACAAGCAGAACACTTTATAAACAATAAATAAATAAATCTTAAAAAAAAGAAAAGAAAACTCCTAACAATGTGCAGGGAGCTCTCATAGGGTTGTTATGTAAGTATATGGAACAATCAAGAGAGATGGGGAAGAAAGAGGGAGAAAAGAATACATTAAAATACAGTTGGTTATCTAGGCTTCAGGTCTCAAACCTTCCCAGGAGCCACTGGGACAAAAGTAAACACAGACCGACAGAGACACAGCCTTTGGAAGCTCGTGCTTTCCATGCCTATGCTCCGTAGCAACCAGACCTAAGTTCAAAATGTCAACAGGATAGATCTGGTTCAGCAAGTCCTCATCCAAACTGAGTTCCCTTAGTTTCTGCCTTTTAATAATTTCAGTCATTCTCTTAAAAAAGTCCTCAAATTCTCAGGGAGAAAAAATTATCAACAGAAAAGAATCTTAAATATATTTTAAAAAGAATGAAATATGCATAAATTAAGAAATAAAATGCAAAGTGTAATTTGCATAACTTGAGGGTCCGAGTTTGAAAACAGAAACAGGGATCGAGAACTAGAGAAAAGGACAGCATGTCCGCACATCTTCCTTCCAACCTCCCTTCTGACTTAGCGTAGCTAAGAGACTCAGAGCACAGAGCAGACCTTACCAAGGAGTGCCACCAGTGTGAGCAGGATTCCAATGTGCTTCATTCCTTTCCTTTTATGGAAATACAGAAGGACGCAGAAAACTAGGATCTCTAAAATCTAAAAATGAAAAAGATAAAAAAAAAAAAGAGTAAGTTACTTGATATAGTCTACAGGATGCCCCAAGCATTGGTTTGGGTTTGCTATGGTTCTCGTGAGGGCTGGGGTGGCTGAGGTTCCCAGGGCTGACTATAAATGCAGGGCAGCATCAGGACCACCAGTCACCCAGACAGCTTGGATACCACCTACCCACCAATGACATCAAACCCTGCTCTCCAAGTCTCACCCCACTGTTTCCTGTCCCTGCGTGTGCTGAGCAGACGTGCGGTGCTAACTTTCTGCCAGGTCCTTCTGTGGCCACGCCCCACTGCAGAGGCTCCTAGCTCCCCTTGCCTTTACTCTCTGCCAGCCTCCTAGCATGGCTGCTGCTGTATTCCACTTTGTCTAACTCTTTCCCTGCCGTTCCAAACTCCTACCATTTGGCAGCGATGGTGGTTTGAATAGGTTTGGCCTCCATAGACTCATTTGTTTGAATGCTTGGTCCATAAGGAGTGGCATAATTAGGGGATGTAGCCTTTTTGGAGTAGGTGTGGCCCTGTTGGAGGAAGTGTGTCACTGTGGGGTGAGCTTTGAAGTCTAATATGCTCAAGCTATGCCCAGTGTGGCTCCCAGTCTCCTTCTACTGCCTGTGAATCAAGATGTAGAGCTCTCAGCTCCTTCTCCAGCACCATGTCTGCCTGTGTGCCGCCATGTTTCCTGCTGTGATGACAATGGACTAAACCTCTGAACTGTAGCTGTCCCCAACTACATATTTTCCTTTTGTAAGATTTGCTGTGGGCATGGTCTCTCTTCACAGCAACAAAACTCTAACTAAGACAGCAGCCTGGAAGAATTTCTTTAGAACTATGGATAAAAGAAGTGTAGTACATTAAACATTTTATTTAACTGCAAAGAACATGCATAAAAATGGGTGCAAATCATATTACGTTGAGAAATAAGTAAATCAGACACAGAAAAAAAATAAAAGAAACAACTTGCATGATATTTGTCCAGATTGATAGAGAGTGAATCTATAACTTAGATCCACTCATTCTTTTGCTTGAATTTCTTATAACTTTCTATCCCTTGTATATTAAAAACCAAATTTCTCCTGGGTAACAATGTTTAGCATCAGCCATAGACCTCATAGATAATCCATTCTGTGCCAACAATGATAGCCTTGCTCTCTCTCTCTCCTGTCCTTCCCTGCTTCCATCACTCCCGATAGCTGGTTGTTACTCTCAGATAGCTGTGCTATGCCCAGAATGTTCATCAAACTTTGTGTACAATGGCTCCTGCTAACTATTCAGCTCTCAGCTGAAATGTCACTTCCTTGAGAGGTTTCCCGTATAACTGTCCAAGAACTCTCTCTGCCTTCCCTCTAAGAGTTCCCTATGCCTTCCCTCCAAGTGCTCCCTCTGCCTTCCCTCTAAGTCCTCCCTCTGCCTTCCCCTCAAGTCCTCCCTATGCCTTCCCCTCAAGTCCTCCCTATGCCTTCCCTCCAAGAGCTCCCTATGCCTTCCCTGAAGTGCTCCCTATGCCTTCCCTCCAAGTCCTCCCTATGCCTTCCCTGCAAGTGCTCCTTATACCTTCCCTCCAAGTCCTCCCTATGCCTTTCCTCCAAGTCCTCCCTATGCCTTCCCTCCAAGTCCTCCCTATGCCTTCCCTCCAAGTCCTCCCTATGCCTTCCCTGCAAGAGCTTCCTATGCCTTTACTCCAAGTCCTCCCTATGCCTTCCCCTCAAGTGCTCCCTATGCCTTCTCCTTAAGTGCTCCCTATGCCTTCCCTCCAAGCCCTCCCTATGCCTTCCCTCCAAGTCCTCCCTATGCCTTTCCTCCAAGTCCTCCCTATGCCTTCCTTCCAAATGCTCCCTGTACCTCCCACTCAAGAGCTCCCTATGCCTTCCACTGAAGTGCTCCCCATGTCTTCCCCTCAAGTGCCCCCTATGTCTTCCCTTCAAGCCCTCCCTACGCCTTCCCTCCAAGAGCTCCCTATACTCTCCCTAGAGCTGCTTTGTGACCGTTGATGTCCCAGTCCCTTTCCCCTTTAACTGGCATCCAGTTCTCGCCTGATGTAAATACAGCAATGTATTCATTTCCAGGAGATGGAGGGCCCACCCATGGCACAGAGCAAGGAACTTTTGCCTCATGCCTGCTCTAAATTTTGGTGATGCAGAATATAGTTACAGTCAGTTCTAAAAATCATGCAGACCTATTCTATCTCTGTGGCTTCAGAATAAATAAAACATGAGTTCTCCTTATCCACAGAATGAGTATAGTGCACTGGGCTCCACCTGTGTCAAGAGGTCACACAGCTATCAGGGAAAATATTCAAGTAGTATGAAAAATGAAAAATGGCTATCCTTATTTCTCTGAGTCATTCAGCCAGCTGTGGCTTTGTGGGTTCTGCACCCCATGGGGAAGCCGCAATGCTGGCCGGCCTCTGTGAACTCAGTGTGCACTGCTCTTGGGATTCTCCTTACATCAACCACAGCCCTCCCAACATGCTTAGGAGGCAGGTACTGTGATTATCTTTCTGCTCTAGGTGAGGAAACTCAGGCTTGTGTATGTGGGGCACGTTAGAAGAACAGTGCCTCTGGAATGCGGAATGACGTCACCCTTCCCAAAGAGGCCATGTTCTAACTGCCCAGAGCCCTTGTCTGTGTTATGGCATGCTGCATTGGGGCTTTACAGCTGTGCCTGACACTATGGACCTGAAATGGGAGATGATCTGGACAATTCAAGCATGTGAGTCCCTGGAAGCAGAAGTCAGTGCAGCCAGAGACTGGCAATTGAGGGAAGTCTGAGCTGAGCTCTGCTGAGGACCTGTAGGAGCTGGCAAGTGACACATTTCTACTGGAGGCTCTGGCAGGCACACAGCCAGCCAGCACCCTGATCCTAGTTCGGGGTCCTGAGTTAGACTTCTGACCTGGTAACACATTTCTATTGTTTAATGCTGCTAAGTTTGCGGTGATTCAAGTTTTGGTTCCTAAAGTCTTTTCCAAGGAACTGTCTTCAAGATACATTTTTTTTCAGTTGGGTTTGGAGTTTCATTTCTACTCTCTCTCTCTCTCTCTCTCTCTCTCTCTCTCTCTCTCTCTCTCTCTCTCATATTGCTCCCCCTTTCTTTCTGTCTTGTGAGACAGTGTCTCTCTACATAACCTTGGCTGGCCTGGCCTAAAACTCATGTAGACTGACTCAGGGCTGACCTTGAACTCACAGAGATCCATCTGCTTCTGCCTCCAGAGTGCTGGGATTAAAGGTGTGCACCATCACTCCTGGCACTCAGGAGTTTCTTAATTGGTTCTTGAATCTAATTAGAATAACGGCACTACTTATCCTGTTTTGGTGCTAAAGGAGTCAATGGCAGTCTAGGAGGTGATGTGTTAAAAAAGACACTTTCACCAAATGGAGCCTAAGTTTATCTTTGTGTGTGTGTGTGTGTGTGTGTGTGTGTGTGTGTGTGTGTGTATGTGTGTGTTACACATGTGTCCTTGAGCATGAATGCCCATGAAAGTCAATGGAGACATTGGATCTCTTGGACCTGGAATTCCACATAGTCGTTTAATCACCTGATGTGGGTGCTAGGAACTGAAGTCTTTTGCAAGAGCAGTGTGTGCTCTAACCACTGAGCAATCTTTCCAGTCCCATTTGTTGTCTTTCTCGAAAGTTCAGTCGTTCAAATGACTCTGTCTTCAGAACAGGGTCTGTCAAGGCTCTCTGTGGATAGATTTGATCCCTGGCAGTCAGATGTCCCGACCCTGCATAGGCAATTCAGGGAAGTGCTAATGTGTGCCCTTCAGAGAAAGGCAGCCTTGCTTGGAGTTCTGACTCTCTCACTTTGTATTTATTGACTTTGCCCAAGTTACTGGACCTCTCTCTGGACCTGAGTTTCCTCTTCTGGGAGGTGAAGAAGACAATGTGCCCACTGATAGGACTGCTGCATAGGTGAAGTGTAGAGCGAAGCCAGAGTTGCACAGGCTCCACTGCGCAGCCGTGCTGCAGGCACAGAGCTGTTTGCATCTAGACAATAAAGCAAAGGGATCTAATGCAAGTGGCGCTTCATAAAAACACAGCTTTCTTCCTCCAGGATCACAGCACCAGATGGTGGGTGTTGAATCAGCTCTGTCAAAACTGCAGACTTAATAATCAGCACTGGGGCACGGAATTACTCCAAATGATAGGTTTGGCCCCTGCTGGTGCTGATTTGAGGAAAGAAAATGAGCACTGTGTAGATTCTCATGTGAAGGATTTTATGTTCAGAACAGAGGTTTCAATTTGAATAGTTTATTGGAAAGTCTGGGTGGGCAAAACAGCCACCACTAACTAAGCCTGCCAAAGAGCATGATGTAGCTGAGGCTTAGGGCAGTGCCTCCTCTGTGGGCTGCAGAGAACATGTTAACAGGTGTGGCTGCTCCAGGAGACGCTCTACAGCTCCTTGGTCAAACAGGGCACGTGGGACTAAGGAAACCAAACCCATGTCCTTCCTTAAGGACAGTAGCACTCAGCCCACCGACACAGGTGACAGATTCCTCAGGGGGTTGTGTTACGCAGTACCTTTCCAAATTACTCTGAGACCCCTTCAGCCTTGACTTTTGGCACGTTTCGCTGAAGAGGACTATTCCTCTGTGGCAGAGGGGCCTGGAAAAAAAGCTGGGCCACTGGGTGGGCAGACAGCTCTTCCTTCTCCCCGGACCAGCAGGTACCAGGCCTGTGCAGGAAAGGGTATGGCAAGGCTTCCACTTAGCAGAGAATTGGACCTAACATGGGCACCCGTGGGCCATGTAAACACGTAACCGAGAGATGAACTGGTTATATAATTTTACAATTGCTTGGTGGAAAATGCAAACTGATTAAGGACTTTTTGAATATTTTTATCCATTTGATATGTAGTTCTGATCAGCTCTGAAAAGCAATTCAGATGCTGTTTATATACTTGGTGCAATACAGAAACAGATGAATGACTTGTCCAAAAGCAGTCTCTTTTGGGGTGGTGTTGAGACAGGGTCTTTCTCTGTATCCCAGTGTGGCCCTGAACATTCGACCCTTCTGCCTAGGCTTCCTGAGTGCTTTGATTACAGCCACGTGCCATCACACCTAGCTCAAAGAATAGTCTTAATGTAATTATTGCCTTTGTAAAAACAAAACAAAAAACAAACAACAATGAAAAATATCCAAAGCATCATCAAATCTCCCACATCTGAAAATTTAACACTGATTATTTAGATGCTCAGAGGTACTGACATAGAAATGAGCCCCCTAGAGTTCTTAGCGATGCAGTTACAAAATGGATTAGATTCCAAACCAATAAAATTGATCCATTCCCCGAATGGCTAAAGTGCTGCTGCTCAAGTATAACTTACTAAAGACTCATTTTATGCTCTGGTACAAATACCTGAAAGTAGTTAAAATTTTCTGTGTGGAACTTATTTTGAAGTAGCTTTCATTATTATAATATGGTTTTTGGAAGCAGAGGTCTCTCCTAGGATGATACGCTTTTGTCTGTAAGAATTCCTATTACCAAGGTTACAGTGTATGCTGTATTATACTATATTGAATGGGTATGTAAACACACGAGTTTAAGAGCTTTGGGGACATTTAGTTGTGAGTGGGTAAGGATCAGAAGTGACACTAGGAGAACTTAGGGGTGTGCAGGGGACTATAATCAAAATATATTGTATGCACTATGCAATTCTCAAAGATTAAAGATATTATATAAGAGAGTTAGCTTTAGAAAATAGCAAAATGTAATTAAATTTAGAGGATTTTTATTCATCTACAAGGTTCAATAACTTGTTTGTGGGCAGAGGCTACATCTCAGTAGTGGTATACTTGCCTAGGGTGTACTAAGCAAGCCTGGTTTCAATCTCCAGGACCATGAAGAAAAGAAATGCAAAGATTTAAAGAGGCAGTTTTGTCTGTTTTAGATGTAGTCTCTGGTATGAAAAACAATACAAGACACATCATCATTAAACCATGCAATTTATTCCAGGAAAGAAGGCTTGCTGCATCTTTAATCTCCAGAGGACCCAACTCAGGCTATTAATTTTCTGGTCACAGGCTATGTCACTCTTTTGTTAACTAGACGAAGCATTTGTTTTGCCTGTAGGCAAAAAGTCGTAACGTGTTGGTCAGATTTCAAGCCTGCACTACCATGAAATATTCAATAAAGTATAAAGAACAGAAGTAAACGAGAGATTAAAGCTTCTTCTAGTGCTTAGAGTTGATTGATGAAAGCTGTGGTAGCTAAAAGACTCTGATGATGGACAAGCAGGAAAATAAATGGGGCACAATGAAGGCGCTGAGCATCAGAGGCCCCAGGAAGGCGCTGAGCATCAGAGGCCCCAGCAAGGGCTATGGAGGAGTTGGGAAGTGACAGAGCCAGGGTAGAAATGACAGACATGAGACCGGAAGCCTGGATATTGACACACCCCAAACAGGTGCTTCTTAAGGCAGGGCACTGACCGATTAACCAACAACTCTCCTGTGGCAGGGCACTCCTTATACACCAGATGGGATGAAAAAGAGGAGGATGGGAGCCGAGAGAGTGAGTGGGTGACTTGGAAGGCTACAGGATGGCTTGTTAACGGTGTGTAGTACATGAATGCATAAAACACAAAAAAATTAACTATTTTTCTATAGGGTAAGGAGAGGAATAAAGATGGAGACAGTGAGAATATTTATAGACATTTGTATTCCAGGAGTCAGGATTATGTCAGAGATAGTGAGACAGAGAACTCTTGTCATGTAGACTGCTGTGACGTGAGTCTGAGTTATTCCTAGGGGCAAAGGTCACCTGTAAACCTGTAAATGTCAGCACTGTGTTTTTAATAGCAAGTCTGTAGAGTAGGGCAATCTAATTTAACACCAGAGAACTAGATCAGGTGCCTCTTGAGGTCACTTCTAACTCTAAGAAGTTTTAGAATTAGTACGAGTCTGTAGGCTTTATTCTTCATGATCAGATTTACAAGTTTTTGCCAAACTAATTCTTAAGTAAATGCTAAGTTAGACAATTGCAGTTTTTCCTACTACTTGCCATTTCTAGAATGTTCTTTTTCTCCAGTCTTAGCTGCATTCTGTAGCAAGTTACATATCTACTATTTAGATCCAGTTATTTCTTCATACTTACCAGATGCAGCCACTATATCAAATAAAACATCCCAGTTGACGTCTTCAAGCACCCATGACAGCAGCTCACTCCTTCCTTCCTTCCTTCCTTCCTTCCTTCCTTCCTTCCTTCCTTCCACACATCCCTTGGGTCTGTATCACTGCTGTTACTTTGGCCTCAGTGAGGACTTTTGGGGAAGGTGCTTCAGCAAGCAGTGACTTGGTATCACAAATCATCACTGTTGGGAAACCCTGCTGCTAAGGCGGCAGTTTATTATGACTGCAAAGCCGTGAATTTGGTGCAAAATGGGGGACTCCCTTTGTCAGTGAGGCTTCCTCTTCTCTGCCTGGGGATCTTGGACCCCCCACAAATTCTACCTGAGGAATGTGACACAGTCCTTAGGGAAATTACAGGTCCAACTCCCTTTCTCCTGATAAGAACCTATCAGCAAGCAGCTGGGATTCCTGGAGTGCCTCTCCATGTAAATGAGGCATCTCAGTACCTTAGCCCCAACCCCCCACCAGCCAATGACAGCTGCCCACCTTGAATATCCCTATCCCACCCCAAAGTTCTATATAGCCCTCATTCATCCCAAATAAAAGTGATCTGCTTCCCAAAAGCTGGTTCTAGAAGTCATCATTTCCATCCATGCCCCCGGGGCTTGTGGACTCCCCATCCCTGCTCCATTTGTTCTCATTCCCAGGGGGCAGGGCGGGTTACAGAACACATACTCTTACATTTTAGCAAATCACTGTGTGGAGAAGAAAGCTTTTCTAACACTGTAGCTACCAGCGGTCTAGAGATTATGCTTCAGAAACAGTAAAATATTTAGAACTCTTACCACATAGACCAGGAACTGCCAGCCAACAAAGTAATACTGTACTGTTCTTGCTGAGATAGCCTGGGTGATATTTGGAGCAAAATTCACCAATAAATATGTTCCTGCAAATGCCAGTGTCATACCTTTGAATAAGAAAGAAAAGACAGATCAAACTGAAAAAAAAAATGATTAAAGTTTTTCTTTTTTCCTCTTTCCAGTTGGGATAGGGTCTTGCTGGGTAGTCCTAGCTGGTTTGGAACTCATTCTGTAAAACAGGCTGGTTGGCTTTGAACTAACAGCCCCTCTTCCTGTCTCAGTCTCTCAAAGACTGGGATGGCAGGTTTGCATCATCAGCATGGCTACCTTAAAGCTTTTCTTGAAACAGCCATTACCATATTTTTTGGACCATAAGTTTTTAGAGCAGTAAAACAAGAAAAAAATATGAACCAAATTAGTACTAGTATAATAAAATTTTATTAAAATATAACAAAATACAGTAATATTAAACAGCGTTAACTCAATAGGAAGAAAGACTTAGAGACCGAAGCACTTTTCCAGTTTCCTCGGCTGGCACACTGACAACATTGGTAAGTGTAAGTGACCTCTTTGTTGATGCCTGATGGACAGCAATCAGACCATAAGGTGCACCCTAATCCCTCCCCCCTTTTGGGGAGAAAGTGTGTCTTATGGTTCAAAAAATATGGTACCTAGAGGGGTATGTTACTTGTTAAAATGCAGGCAGTTCCTGACTCCTTACTCCAACTGGTCCAATTAAAATACAAGTTACCAAACTGTCCCTAAAGAGCACCACATCCTTGAAGGACAACAAAATCCAGGGAGGGGAGAGAGCAGGACATAACTTCAGACTGTCTCTGTTGCTGCAGGAAGTTTCCCCAAAGACAGAGATGATGAAAACAAGCACATATGTAGAGGCAAGTGCTTCCTCATCGGCCTGCTTCCACAGCATGAGGTACAAGTGGACCTACATAGACGTAGATCCATCTAGATTTACACGGAAGTGCTGAGACCAGAAGATAGGGAGGTGCACTCATGATGACCAGCTCTCCGTGCATTCACCCCGGAGCCTGTGAGCTAGGGACGTCCAGACTTTGAAATTCTGCAATGTCACTTAATCACTGTCTGTGATGACAGTCCTTCAGAAGTAACTGTGGTGAGAGGGACCTCACTGTAGTGTTCTAATAAGCTAACCCTGGGATTCGAGATCCCAGATTACGTCATAAGCCTGACTTCAGCATTACTCAGAACCATGGAGGGAAGAGATGTGCGTGGGAAGGCAGCCACAGCAGGGGTGGAGGGAGAGCATGCCTCTCTGACAAGTACTGAAAACTGCCTGTTTATACGTAATTAGGAGCCTGAGAAAATTTTTATCAAAGTAGCCCATTTCAGACACTACACTTGAAAAGACCCCTTCTTTCACCACTGAGCATATCTCTATTGTGGATATAATTTACAAACAGCCTTGAAATCCAGCTGGAACAGTCTGGTATGTCTGTAAAATCTCACAGTTTGAGGTGCTGATTTCCTACCCCTCTTAACTACATGGTCTGGGCTTTGAACTCAGTTTATGAGAACAAACAGTGTTTAAATGTTGCATAAGCTCGACAAGAACCCATTCAGGACACTATAAAGCTACAAGTACGTTTCCTCTCATTTAACCTATAATATACTGTGAAGACAAGACCATACACATACTTTTCTTTTAGAGCTATTTCTTTTTTAAAGCATGTTTAAATTTTTATTTATTTTCACTTAGTGTGCATTAGTGTTTTGCCTGCATGTATGTCTGCGTAATGGGTGTTGAATTCCCTGGAACTGGAGTTACAGACAGATGTGAGCTGCCATGTGGGTGCTGGGAATTGACACCGGGTCCTCTGAAGAGCAGCCAGTGCTCTAACTGCTGAGCCATCACCACCCTCTGTAGAGCTTTCTTTCTTTCTTTTTCTTTCTTTCTTTCTTTCTTTCTTTCTTTCTTTCTTTCTTTCTTTCTTTCTTTCTTTCTCTCGGTTTTCTAAGACAGAGTTTCTCTGTATAGCCTTGGTTGTCCTGGACTCACTTTTTAGACCAGGCTGGCCTCGAACTCACAGAGATCCACCTGCCTCTGTCTCCCGAGTGCTGGGATTACAGGCCTGTGCCACTGAGCCCAGCTTCTAATGCCAACTTAAAAAAATATACATTATTAAACACTGCAGTAAAAGTAAAATAATAAAAACACATAAATGAACTTGAGGAAGATATTGGTCAGTCATGTTCTTTCTTTGGAAAACAAAAGATTACTTCAAATTAGGTTCCTAGGAGGAAGGGATTTGAAAAAAAATGAGTTTTCTGAACCTGATATAATAAAGTAGCATAAATCCACTGGGCACACTTTAAAATGTCTCAGCGGTTTCCAAGTGCTCCACTTTTGTGGAGTTCAAATTCATATTGGCTTTTAAGTCCCTTTACCAAGATTTCTCTTCTCAAGTTTCCTAATGTGGTGTAATTTGGAGTTGGTGACATGCACATCTGGTACAAAATTCCAGAGGGTCATATATAGGGTCAGCCAAAAGCCAAGTGTCCCATTGGCTGCTGATGGCCCTGCTCCAAGTCAGGCACTGAGACTTCTTTCTAGGCTTCCTCTTCAGGGATATGTGTGTGTGTGTGTGTGTGTGTGTGTGTGTGTGTGTGTGTGTGTGTGTGTTTTGTTGTTTTCATATAAACAGCATATTATAGACCTTGCTTTGAATTCTACTTTCTCTTACTTACATAGCATTGTGAAGAGGATGTAAGGCAAGCTCCTTCTTTTAAATCTGCTGAGTATTCCATCATTTCAAGGCAGTTTTATTTGATTTCATTTTCCACACTCTTTCTCATCTGCTGCTAAATTTCTGTATCAAGGCACTTATCTCTTTTTGTTGCATTTCAAAACAACACTGTTGTGGTTAATTTAGAAGTGTGGCCTAATAAATGTTTATTATTAGGCTAATTACTACTACGGTGGTATTGTCTAACCTGCTAGCACTCAATGGAAACATAGACACCTGATGTGTTACCCGGAGGAGACATCACCCCCTAAGTTATCCTCCATAGCTCCCCGTCTCCATCCCAGTCCATCTGCTTCTAATAACTTGTACTGGGGATACCTCCCATCCATAATCCCAAAATGCTCTCTACATATGAATTAACCCATCATATCCTTTAGACCTGGCAAGGGTGGCTTTCTAAGAGGCCAGTCACGGCAGCTGAATGTGCTAGAAACTCAGACAACCTGGAGTAGATGCATTTCAGAACATTCGCTGCCTACTGTGGGTCATTTGAGTTCACCCTAAAAATTCATTTACAATTGTATTTCTCTTAGGATGGCCCAGAGACAATGAGGGTGGCTGTAAGGAGCTCTAATACAGCATGACAATGGAAGGTATGGGCAGGAAGGAATGGCTGGACTCTTGCCTGCTTAGGGAAGATCTCCCCTACTGATTTTTAAAACAAAACAGAAGGAAGGAAGCAACCTAATAAACAGAGCAGAGTCACACTGGGCCTCCAGGCACAGCTAGTTCTGAGAACTGATTTATATGAGATCTGGGTATCAGAGGCGACAAAAAACCCCACTGTGTCTGGATGCTGGATGATACCCAATTCAAGGGACGGCCCATCCTCCTTCCTCATGCCTTACCCTACAGCAATGCTGTTTTCTCATTAAATCATAGTCAGTTCTCTTGACAGGCATATAGGGAGAGGGCAGGACGAGAGAAAGATGGCAAATTTCCATGATGTCTATCTTCTTCTTCTTCTTCTTCAATTTCCTGATCTGAGAGAAAAGCCTGGTGGTTTAAAACCGAGGTCTTCTGGGGCCTATAGGGAGCCCTGCTGATGGAGTGCCCTGGATGACTCTACAACAGCTGTGGGCTGGGCAGGAAGGCCCTCCAAAGACTTAACAAAAACCAAACCCAAGTCTCTGTCTGCTTCATGAAGGGTATTTCTTTCTGTGTGCTTGCGTTCTCTCTCTCTCTCTCTCTCTCTCTCTCTCTCTCTCTCTCTCTCTCTCTCTCTCTCTCTCTCTGTCTCTCTGTCTCTCTGTCTCTCTCTGTCTCTCTCCCTCTCTCTCTCCCTCCCCCCCCCATGTGTGTGTGAATTTTCTCATCTGTAATAAAAGCCTTTCCACATTGGCAAAAAAAAAAAATTCAGTTCTCTTACAAATTCACAGTGGCCTCTTTCCCATGCAGCTTGTTATAATATACAAATAATGATGATATATTTTCCTGTAAACTTGTACAATGTATAAAACAGGTATACAAGCTAATCCTTGCTTTTTACAGTAGGAGACCAACTGTCCTGAAAGGAAGGAGGGTACTCTTTATAAAGCCCAACTTAATTATTTTATAGAAAAGAATGGCTGACATTAAAGTAACATTGTGATCAATATGGAAATGTGGTGATACTAAAAACATTAATAAAAGGGACTGGGAAGATGGTTCATTGGGTAGAGTGTGTGTTGCTCAAATATGAGAGCTGAATTCAAACTTCTGGTGGCCACATACAAAGCTGAGTGTGGCTGTGTACACAGCTTTAACCCCTGGTCTGTGGGGGATGGAGCCAGGAGAGAAGGGTGGGGCATTTGGGAGCCCACCACGTCCCAGGTTCAGGGAAATGCTGTGCCAGGGAATAAGATGGAGTAGTAGAGCACGGTGTTTGATATTCTTCTGAGGCCTCTGCATGCATGTATTTACGCACACATGCACAGACCACACGTATATGCCACACACACTACATTATACACACAAGCAGCATAAACACAGCTCTAAATGCTTTTTACATTATCAACTTAATGCTTATTTTAAAAATCTGTGAAAATGATTATAGTAGTTCTCCCTTGTCCGTGGGGATACAGTCTAAGGCCTCCCCGTGCCTAGAGTCTCTGAAAGTACCAACTTTCGTTTGTACTATCCATTTGCTATGATAAAGCTTAATTCACAAATAGGCACAATAAATGCTGAACAATAACTAACAACAAAAGAGAACAATAAAAGCAATAAACTTTAACAAGTTACTTAAAACTTAAAAATTGCTTAACTTCTGCAATTTTCTACTTAACATTTTTGGACTGTAGTTGACTGTGAGTCACTAAATTCTCACAGTTAGCAAATATATGTATAAGGGCAAATTGTTTACTATTATTTAAGTACATTATTACAAATAATATATTATAAATTAAATATTATAGATAAATCCTCTAGTATATAACACATAATATATACAATGTATAGTCTTTATTACTACTTACATTTGACAAATAAGGCAGACTCCTCTTAGCACACCTGTAATCCCAGCACTCGGGAGGCAGAGGCAGAGGCAGGCGGATCACTGTGAGTTCGAGGCCAGCCTGGTCTACAAAATGAGTCTCGGAAAACAAAAACAAACAAAAACATCTGACAAATGAAGAAAATGAATCAGAAAAGGAGTAACTATTCCAGCCAGTGAGCTGAAAGCTTGTTTGGAGCCCAGACAATCTATTTCCTTTACTATTAACATTGAAATGCCCATGAATGCCCTTACTGGTAGGGGTTCTGAGTGGAAAGCATACACTCGTCAGAACACCTGAGGGGACTCTAATGCTGTACAGAGCACACCGTGAGACAGACGGAGCTCTCTGCTCCTGGCAGAGGGCCCTAGGATCCTTGACTAGTTTCAGGCTATTTTTAACTCTAAATTTCCTTTAGGAGAGCATTTCCAAATGGGTGTTCCTTAGAACAAGTTTAAAGAGACTTATTCCCCACTAACAAACATTTCTAAGACATCAAATATATTTGGGAAGTTCTTGAGTGGTTCTTTTTCTGGGAGACCGCTCAGATGTGCCAACAGGTTGATGTTTACTATGAATCACCGAGTAGACAGCAAAGCTGCCTTAGTTTCTAGATACATTTGACCATTAACATTGCTCTGAAGTAGTATTTTGGGGGGAAATTTATATTTGGGAGGTGCTTGACATTTAATGGGCCTGATGTGAAAATTGCAGGTTATGTCTCAGGAGGCTACTGGTCTGCTACAGGTCTCCCAGAGATGCTCACAGATGGGAACAAAGCATGAGTGAAACGGAAGGACCGGGAAGTCCAGGTGTGCTTGCTCCCTGGCTTCTTGATGGACCACATGAAGACGGACGCGTCAGTCTGCAGCTGATAGTCCTGTTCCTTACTTTAGCCTTCTAACTTCTGAGAGCCTTCCGTTTTAAATTTTTCAGCTAACCTGACTCCAAGCAATTCTTTTGGGCACTGCACTTATCTCTTGATTGATGAGAATCCAAGGATTACTTTCTTGGAATACTGGAATAATGAACTGGACTCAATACTGGAGGAGCAATCTAGTCCTGCTCCCTCAGGCTCAAGTGGTAAGTACTCCAGGGCTCATTGTCAGAAAGGCTCCCAATCCCGAGGCTGCCCTGAAATCATCTGTCCTTTCAACTAGAATGACACTTCACTTGGCTGGATTCCTACTGAAGACAAATGAACTCGACCATGCTGGTCTTGGAGCAGGGGGTGAGAAGGAGGAAAACCAGTGGTCTTGGTCTCAAGCATTGGTAGGTACTTGAAGTAATCCAGTTGCTGCTCTCTGAGGAGTGCTGCTGAGTTTACTATAATTTGTATTTTGATGATGATATTATCTGGCCCTAAATTAATGTGGTTCTTGCAGACTGAGGGAGAAGAGGAAAACACTGTAACTTTTGGCTGGGTGAAAGGAAAGAGAGGAGTCTTTTTTTTTAAAGGAAAAATAATCATTAAAATAATTTAAAATTATTAATCCACTAAGAATCAGAGCAGGGGCCAAAGCCTGTCAGTGAGTTAATAATGGTTGGCGAGTCCTTTCAGACAAGGCTTTTGTGAGGTCATTTTCTGAGGCTAGTGGTGAAAAGCTTCATGGCCAGAGAGCAACACTTGGCAATGAATTAGTTCAGCTTGTTTCCACATGGCCTCAAATCTCCAATTGCTCCATCAGGAAGAACAAACTTTCATTTGTTTGAAGCAGGGGAAAATAAATGCTATTCCTTCTCACATTTTGACAATTTAATTTTTAGCATGCACATATGCTAACCTTTAAAGCACCACTAGCTACTCTTTGCCCTGTTTGGTTTTTAGTTCCTGTAAAGGGGGGGGGGGGTCCACATTCTTAGCTTTTAACAGGAAGAGCCACATTTTCTCAAGACATTAGGAATGAAGGCATAAGGAAAGTACGCACACTACTGCGAGGCAGGGAAAGGCCTTCCTTGGACGTCCCCAGTGTAAAGTGACCTATTACACCCTAGCAAGTAATATTCTCATGACATTGCTTACTGAAGGAAGGGTAGAGAACGCATGGCCTGGCCCACTTTCCTGTCTGTAACTTTAAGGAACTGATCATTTTCAACTGTGGCCTGAAATGATGGTAACAGCGACCTTCTCTACTCAAGAAGCCTTCAGGGAGAAAGGCAAACACAGACTAGAGCTGCGGAAGGCTTCCTCTGAGGAACTGTAGGTGTCGCAGTGCTTGTTGTAGTTATCAAAGTAATGACTGACATTTTTTTGAGTACTTATTGTGTGACAAGCCCTGTTCTAAGAATATTAATACATGCATTCTTTAATTCTGTGGGGTAGGTAATAGAATCTTACTTTTAAAGATGAGGAACTTAGCTTGCAGGACTTACTTAAATCACCTCACACATCATATGGCTTTAGAGGCACATCCTAGACTAAAGGCCCTGTTTGTCAGGCTTAGAATGGAGCTCTGTCATCTGCCAATGACGTCACCCTGAGAAAGTTACCTATCCACTCTCAGATCCAGATTTTGCTTCTAGAAATTAGTTATTCTCACTTTTTGTTGTTGTTTCTTTTTCGAGGCTCTGTGTAGCCCTGGCTGTTCTGGACTCACTTTGTAGGCCAGGTTGGCCTCGAACTCACAGCAATTTTCCTTCCTCTGTTGAGATTAAAGGTGTGTGCCACCATGCCCAGCCCATATTCTCACATTTAAACAATATATTCCATGTAAAACACAACACAGAACCTGGTGAAAAAAAATGTTTAGAGCTGCCAGCTGCTACTCACACACCCACCAAAAGGCCATGGAAGCTAATATGTGGCTTTGTTTCGTTTTGTTTCTAGAATTCGAACATTTTTAAATTTGCTTATCACTTTACATCATGGATGTAGCACCATCCCTCCTCTCCTCCCAGTCTCACCTTCCCTCTCCCCCCCTTTCCCCTTCTCCTATTCCTCATAAAAGGGACACCCTCCCCCACTTCTCATCCACCCTAGCTCATCAAGTCTCATCAGGACTGAGCACATCTTCTTCCCCTGTGGCCTGGCAAGACAGCCCTGCCAGGGGGAAATGATCAAAAAGCTGGCCACAGAGTCCACGTCAGAGACAGCCCTGTTCCCATTACTAGAGGACCCATATGAAGTCTGAGCTGCCCATTGGCTACATCTGTAGCCCAGGTCCAGTGCATGCATGATCTTGATTGGTGCTTTAGTCTCAGCAGGCCCCTCTGGGCCCCGGTTAGCTGGATCTGTTGGTATTCTTGTGGAGCTCCTGTCACTTTAGGTCCTTTTTTCTCCCCCTCCCTCCCCCGCCCCACTTTTTCACAGGACTCCCTCTGTATTGCCCAAAATGTAGATGTGAGTCTCAGCATCTGGTTTCAACTGCTGCTGGATGGAGCCTCTCAGAGGACAACTCTGCTAGGCTCCTATCTGCAAGCATAGCAGAGTATTATCAATAGTGCTAGGGGTGAGCTGCCTCCCGAGGGCTGGGTCTTGGGTTGGGTCTGACACTGGTTGGATATTCCCTCAATCTCTGCTCTATCTTTATCCCTGCACGTCTTGTAGGCAGGGTAAACTTTGAGTTGAAGTTTTTGTGGTTTTGGTGTTCCCCTCCTTCTACTAAGACTCTTATCTAGCTGAAGTGAGTGCTCTTCAGTCTCTATGAGCCCTGCTCATAGGAGTCTCTGCTAGAGTCCCTCTCATGTCCTCCCAGGAGCCTGCTCCGACTTAGGCCTCCAGCTTGTCACAGAGATGGCCCTGCCCATGATTTCTCTTTCTCTACAGGCCTTCTGTCTTCCCATCCCCGTTCTCCCGAGGTCTGATCTCCATCCTTACATCTTTCCATGCTCCCTCTCCTATCTTGTTCCCTTTCTTCAACCACTATCTCTGTCTATTCTATTTCTCCTTCTGAGTGAGTTTTCAGTGTCCTTCCTTGGATCCTCCTTGTTACTTATCTTCTTTGGGTCTGTGCATTATAGCATGTTAATCCTGTACATGGCTAAAATCCACTTATAAATGAATACATACTATGTCTGTCTTTCTGGGACTGGGTTACCTCACTCAGGATGATCTTTACTACTTCCATCCATTTGCCTGCAAATTTCACAATTTCCTTGTTTTTAACAGGTGAGTAGTATTCTATTGTGTAAATGAACCACAGTTTCTTTATCTATTCTTTGGTTGTGGGACATCTAGGTTGTTTCCAGGTTCTGGTTATTGCAAATAGTGCTGCTATGAACACAGTTGAACAAATGCCCTTGTTGTATGGTGGGGGCATCTTTTGGATCTATACCCAGCAGTGGTATAGCTTGGTCTTGAGGTAGAGCTAGTCCCAATTTTCTGAGACATCCAGTTAGACCAACATCATTTGTTGAAGATACTGTCTTTTTTCCACTGTATAGTCTTGGCTCCTTTGTAAAAAATCAAGTGTTCATGGGTATGTGGGTTTATTTCTGGGTCTTCAATTTGATTCTATTGATCCACCAGTCTATCCCTATGCCACTACCATGGAATTTTTTTTTCTTTTCTTTTCTTTCTTTTTTTTTTTTTTTTTACTATTGCTCTGTAGTACAGCTTGAAGTCAGGGATGGAGATACCTCAAGAAGTTCTTTTATTGTTTTTTGGCTATTCTGGGTTTTTTGTTTTTCCATATGAAGTTTAAAATTGCTCTTTTAAGGTCTGTAAAAAATTGTGTTGGTATTTTGATGGGTATTTCTTTGAATCTGTAGATTGCTTTTGGTAAGATGGCCATTTTTACCATGTTAACTCTACTGATCCATGGGCATGGGAGATCTTGAAGTTCTTGTCATACAGGACCTTGACTCACTTGGTTAGAGTTACACCAAGATATTTTATATTATTTGTGAATGGTGCAGTTTACCTAATTTCTTTCTCAGCCCATTTGTGATGCAGTGATATTCTGCTGGTCTCCTCAAAACAGCTAGTAGATCTGTAGCAAAGGCTGGATTTGTATGTCTGCTGAGTGCAGAGTCCTCTTTAGAGTGGCCGGGAAAGGTCGGAGGAACATGAATGGGCCATTTTTGGAGCAGTGGGTTTCTTGCCGAGCAGATGCTGTGCTTGTGGATGTCAGATTCAGCTGGGCTCTGCTATTTTGGACTCTGGGACCCTGTACGCTAGTACTGTTCAGTCAATCTCTCCTGGGGACCAGTAGGGTCGACCATGGATTGGAGGTTGGTGCAACCCCTCAGGGCAACAGGAGAAATCTGACATCTGATTATTGGAGAGGAGCAACCTTAGAACTGTGGACCTGTGTTCGAGTGGGCTGCAAGTGCTGGGCAGGCCAGAGGTGCTGGGTGGGTGTGGGTTAGAAACACTGGGCAGGCCAGAGGTGCTGGGTGGGTGGGAGTTAGAAACACTGGACAGGAGGGAAGCATTGGGCAGGTGCAGGGGAAGATGCTTTCGGTGGGCTGGAGGTGCTGGCCAGTCAGGAAGTGCCAGGCGAGGGCTGCAAACCTTCTCCAGCTCCCAGAATATTCCCTTATGCCTGGGAAACACTAAAGCTGGTGTTTGGAGTCAGCTGTCAGGCTACTCACTGCGTATGTAGTTTCTGACCACTTGCCACTCAGATATGGTGCACCCTTGTTTCCACCATCTTGGAAGTCTGTTTGTTTTGTTGTTTTCTTGATGTATGGTGCTGTAGGCGTTCTCATCCTTTGTGTTACATTTTTAGTATTACCTTTCGGAAATCTCTTGGGAATGATTGTGACCATAGTGATCATGTCAGTTATAGTGAAAGATATTTGTATTTCTCAACACTACACTGTTGTATTGAGTCCACGGGAGGAAGACTGATCTTTCAGTTCATCTTATATTTTTAGTTTTACCTTAGATATTAAGATACAATGAAGTCATTAAGTATTCTGATGTTTCTATTTTTACCATTCCCCATAGTTAGGACTTTCACTTGCTTTCTCCCTAATTCTTTAGGAAGCAGCTGCAGTACAGGCATAAAGAGGAACTTGCTTTACTTTTTTACTATTTTTTTAATAAGGGGGAGGAGGTCCCCCTCAGTCACAGTCATAGGGAAGGGGAATGAGGTGAAAGTGGGAGGGAGGGAGGAATGGAAGGATGCACGGGATGGGATAGCAACTGAGATGTAATAGGAATGATTTTATTTTTCAAAAAAAATTAAAAATTTTCTTTACTCTATGCTTGTAAACATCTTGGCTGCATGTATATCTGTGCCCTATAAAATGGTATCAGATACCCTGGCACTGGATGGCTGTGGATGGTTGTAAGTCACTATACGGGTGCTGGCACTTGAATCAGGGTCCTCTTAGCTGCTGAGCCCTGTGTCTAGCGCCACCTTCCCCACTCTATGTTCACACTCCTTGGGTTGGCTAGTTAGTTCCTGAATGCCCTCCTCTATAGCCTTTATCCGGTCTACGCCAGTCTATACCAGTCCTATCTAGCTGATAGGGCAACTCAAATGTCACTTCTGTTATTGTTTTGAGCCAGAGCCAGGGCTCTTTTCAAGGTGAGGTGATTTTGCCCTCAGGACACATTCAGTTATGTCCAAAGGTAGCTCTTGCTCTATTGTGGTTGAGGGAGTAAGAGGCATCTAGTGGATAAAAGGCTGGCAGTCCCACAGTGCAGAGGGCAGACCTGACAGTGAAGATTTGCCCATCGCATGTGTCAGAAGGCCTGAGCTCAGAAACAGTGTTCGAAAAGCCCACACCAGTATATTGCATATTATTATTTTTATTTAAAATATACTTATTGACTTATTTTATCATGAAGGTTATAGTCACTTGCAGTCAGGGGTTGTGGTGCATAGCTTTAGCTGTCAACTTGACACAGTGTAGACTCCCCAGGGAGAGAGTCATGGCGAGGCACTGTCTAGATCGGGTTAGCCTGGGGCATGTCTGCGGGCCTGTCCTAATTATACTGGGAGGACTTGCGCTCGTGCGAGAGTGGAGAGAGTGGCAGGTGGGCACCGAGGTGTGCTCTCACTCTCTGCTTTGGCTGTGGACATGAGCAGCTGCTTCACGTTCCTGCCGCTGTGGCCTCCATGCAGCAACGAACTGTAGCATGGTCTGTGACCCAAGGAAACTGCCCCCCTTATCAGTCAGAGCACAGAAAGAAAACTAGATAGAGAGAGAATTATTCAACCATCATTATCTCTTTATTCCTATTAGTCAAGCCACTTTTACTAGTTATAGTCAAGATAGGAAATCCTCTATTGCTTATATGATCTTATTAAATTGGGTAAATTTAGTCGGTAACCACCTATTAACTACCAAAGATGGCAGGTGTCAGATGAAAGGATTTGTAGTTTCCTTGTGACAGTTGACAAATAAGAAAAATAATATAAAACCAAACTTCTTAGCTTTTAAAAGCCAGGCATTGGTTGTTCTTATTTCTGATTTCCTATGATTTTTCCAAATGGTTCTATAAATGACAACATATAAAAAGGACATATAAAAATAATATGTTGGAAAAGATACAATCTCATATGAATGCATTTAGAAAAACGATTTAGCCATGAAAAATTTGACAATGTTGACTAAAGATTATACCAGAAGAATTAAACCAAAGAAGAAAGGAAAAAGCGAGGACACTTTCAAGATGTTATACTCCAGGGAGACTGGATCAGGGGTCAAGGGAGAAATGCTCAACATACCAAGACTGATGTCAAAATCAGAGCTCATATTAAAAAACAAAAACAAACCTCCCTGTAAGAGGGTAGGTGTTCTTTCTTTTAAATGCACAAAGTATCTGTTTCTATTATATATCAGCAGAAGTAAAGCAGGCTTTGTCAAGGAGACACCGACCTCTATAATTCTCATAAATAATGTTCTTAACAAAAGCAAAAAGGTACAATGAATATAAGAGAGCCTTGATACATAATATAAATCTTTATTATAAACAGTAAAGTCACTGTTAATTTCCATTGATAACTATATTTCCAAAGAAAGAAACTTACTTTGGTTTTATTTTTAAATGTTTATTTATGAGTGGTATATGCCTATGTGGTGACTGCATGGTGGGGGATCAAAGGTCAACATGTGTTTGTCTTCCTGTAGGCTCTCTCCTTTATTTTTCAGATTATAATATAATCACAACATTTCTCTTATCCCTTTCCTTCCTCCAAACCCTTTGATATACTCTTTCCTGCTTTCTTTCAAATTCATGGTCTCTCAGTCTTTCTCTCTCTCTCTCTCTCTCTCTCTCTCTCTCTCTCTCTCTCTCTCTCTCTGTCTCTTCCTTCTTTTTTTTCTTCTTTTTAAGATTTATTTATTACATATACAGTGTTCTGCCTGCTCACTAGAAGAGGGCAGCAGATCTCATTATAGATGGTTGTGAGCCACCATGTGGTTGCTGGGAATTGAACCCAGGACCTCTGGAAGAGCAGACAGCGCTCTTAACCTCTGAGCCATCTCTCCAGCCCTCACAGTCTCCTTTTTCATTTGTGTTTTTCATGCATATATGTGTACGTAGACACATGTATTTCTAAATAGAAGCCACTCAGCCCGTAGACTGTTAGTCATATGCATGCCTTCGGGGCTGATGACTGGGTATGGGATAATGAGTTGGTGCGCTCTTCCCAGGAAAGCCTGTCTCTCTAGCTCACAGCACTCCTTAGTGGCCTGTGGGTCTTCGTGTGGGGTCGAGGCCTTGTGGTGCTTCCTGCCTACTTTGGTGTGTTTATTGATGTCACCCTTGTTCAGCTCATGTTTGGGCAGTCGTGTCGGTGAGACTTCCTGAGTGCTGCTTCTGACATTCACAGCAAACTCCCCGACCCTCTAGATCTGTTTTCTTCCCCACAATGCTTCCTGAGCCTAGGTGTGGAATCTTTTATTTTTCAAGAGGGCACTTCACTGAACTTGGGGGTTTCTGTTCAGCTAGACTGCCTGGCCAGGAAGCCCCCAGGAGCCACCTCTCTATGTCCACAGCTTCCACAGCACCAAGGTTACAGTGACATGCCACCATGTCATGATTTCCTATGAATTTTGGGGATCCAAATCCAGGTCCCTATGCTTGCATAGAAAACAGTACTGACTAAGCCATCTTCCTAGAAGCTCTAAATAAAAATTTAAAGAGAAAATTTCTATTTTACCTCTGGAAGGTGCTAAATACAATAGGTACTCATTTGGTGGAACTAATGCTTTGTGTCTTTTACTTTTAGGCAGTATAAATAGAATAATATAGCAAATATAAACTTTCAAGTAGAGCAGTCTAATAGGTAACACAGGTGTTTTCCATGAACCTTATTATGCTCATATCATGACATTAGCAACAACAATATTGCAAAATAATAATATTGCAAAATTACTCTAGCCAATACCCCAAGCAGCAGGCATGCTGCAAATGGAAGCTCTGGGTGAGAAGAGGCAGTGGCTTCCATACAAAATGCTCATCCCTAAATGAGATTTGCATCTATTTCATTAATTTTTCTGTTCAGAATGTAATTTTATAGGTAGCATGTATTTATTGATCAAGAGGTGCTATAATTACATGAATTAAATGGCTACTCACCTAGTAAATCCGAGGCTCTCAAATTTTCTTTTAGAAATATAACAGAAATCATGGCACTGCCTACAAAGAAAATTGCCATTAGTAACGGTTCCAATATAAAAAAAACCCATGCATTATTCAGTGCAGTTTGAAAGAAATTACAGATTTTATGTCTTTGCCTCACCCCCTGTGTCCTGAGTAGAGACACTTGGCAGTTATGGCTATAAAAACGATTTTATTCCATGATGAAAGAAGGCGCACAGGAACTGACCATGGAACATGAACATGGGCTAGTGCTTGGTATCCAGGGAGGGCTTCCTAAGTTTACTTAGTGAATGTGTGGGAAAGAAGGGAGGGATGGAGGAAAGAAGAAAGGGGCTGGAAGGACAGGAGGGAAAAGGAGAGAAAGTAGAAGGCAGAAAGTGCAGGAAACGATAGAAAGTAAGGAAAAGCTGGGAGGAAGGTAAAGAAAGCCGAGAATGATTTAAAATCTATACATTTAAAATATAGCCCATAGGTCCTGCTCATCAACTCCCAGCATCCCCTCCAATGCCTCCAGGCCCAGGGCTCCTCCTGGCTTGTCCTCCTTCATCCCGCACACCCAGCAGCCTGCTGGACCCAAGTCTGCACTGCACTCTGCCCTCTTCATCACCTGTGACTGTCGCAGCAGCTCAGGCTTATGCCTCGGCCGACAGCCGACTAGCACCTGCCTTCACGTCTCACTTCTCCCGCTTTCTCCACACTACCACCAGAGGAGTATTTCTAAACTACGAAGCTCATGTAAATTTGCAGCTTTAAATGTCTAATGGTTTCTTGTTGTTTGCAGGGCAAAGACCCGAGCTGCTGACCGAGGCTTTCGTTGACAGCTGTGATTTCTCCCCTGCCTCACGCCTCACACTTGCCCTCCGTTTCTATTCTATCCTGTGCTCATCCTTTCTAAAATACAGAGTAATCCCAGATCCGCCATGTGCTTCTATGTTAAGGACTTTTATCTTGGGACAGAGTCTGTACGTAGGTTTTTTGAGACTTGTTTTCTTGTCTTCATCCTTTTATCCTGTGTTATGTCTTACTCTCCCAAGAATGACTCACACTGCTGGGCTCTCACCGCTGAGCCAGGGTCTGCTGCTGTGGCCTCAGGGTCAGGGAGTAATTTGACATATGAGTTGTTCCCTCTGTAGGCTCATTCCTTAATGAATTCAGGCACTGGAGAACTCAAAATAGCAATCATAAAAAAGATACATAGTGCAATACGGATTTTAATACTTAGCTGAGTTTTTAGGTCCTATTATCCAGAAGAAACTCTAAGACACTGTGTCCTCTGGAGAAATAGTGGACGCAGCAGTTTGCTATGTCATTAATTCTTCACAGAGACCATTTTAATGTCTGTGTAATGACCCTTTATGTGGATGCCACAGTGACATTTGAATATGACTATGCCTGGTATTCTGGTGACTTATTTAAAACAAAATAACAATTTTACATCCAAGGTTTTCACTTTAAATCAGTTGGATCTTCATATGATTCCTTCCCCCATTTGCATTAATCTTTTCTCTTGTATAATCTTCCTGGGAAGGTTATGTATTTGAATGGAAGTTTTGCAGAGAATAAACCAGGTGGGAGAAACGTTTACCAAGTCTATTTTCAATTGGGCAGTTTGGTTCTAAAACATTAAAGAAAGATTTTCTATAAACAAATATGAACAAATTAAGTCTATTAAATTAACAATTGAGTTTAATACAGGTATAAAAATGTACTTAAAATTTCTGTGCTAAGACAGAAATAGCTCAAGAAAGCCACCAGTTTACTGTGTTCTGAGCCTTAGAAAGGCATGAAGACCAACACCCTTACAAACCGCATCCTATCACTGGTTTCTTACAAAACTGGACAAATAAAGATTTCAACTGGAAAAGGATAGATGAATAGTAAAAAAAAAAAAAAAAATGAGTACGGTATCGCTGCGCTAACACACACCAGTATATCTTATTACAGCAATCCTGGTGATGGCGGTTTCACAGCCAAGGGTTGCGGGAAGATGGCCAACTCCGCTCTCAAAGCATGAGGGAATGGAGCACAGCAGGGACACCTAGCTAGCCCTACTTGTCACACGCGTGACACGAAGCTACAGCGGCTCATGCATGTGCCCTCCGATCTACTCTTCTGACAACACTGGTGTTCCGGCTAAGCCAGCGCGGGCGGGCATGCGCACTTCCTCCCCAGCCCAAGGCTCTTACCGTACACACTGCTTCCCTTGAGGTCAGAAAGGACAGATTTCCTTTTCCTTTGTTGCTAAGCCACAGCTTCATAAATAATCTAACTTTCATATGGAAGTGGGGGGAAATGTCACGTGGGAAATCATTTCATTGCTTCAAGCCAAAAGGATATGACTGCAATAAAGACTTAAAATATATGACATGCGCTGAGCTGTATCAGCTGCCACAAAAGTTATCAGTTTTGTGAAACAAATATGCCCCTCTTCCTCTTTAAAAGAATTTAGAACTCCAAAGCACTTCTAAACTTATCCATTTATCCAGCGGTATCTTTTCTGTTTTAAGGGAACGTGAAAAATTTCTATCAAGGTGGTGTATATGTGTGTGTGTGCGCGTGCGTGCATGCACGTACGCATACTACGCTTGCTTGTGCATATAGAGACCAGAGGGGATGATGTTGGGTGCCTTCCTCTATGATTCCCCACCATATTATTTAAAATGTTCACCTTATTTTAAATTGTGTGTGTGTGTGTGTGTGTGTGTGTGTGTGTGTGATTTTATGTGGCTATGTGCACATGAGTGCAGATGCCTGCAGAGCTCACAGGTGCCAGATCCCTTGAAGCTGCAGTTACAGGTTATTGTTAGCTGGCTGGTGCGGGTGCTGGGAAACCACTCAGGTCCTCTGCTCTCACTGCTGAGCCAGGCGGTAAGCCCTCCACCCTAGCTTTTGGGGTGCAGTCTAACTGAGCCTGGAGCTTGTCATTTTAACTAGACCAGTAGTCAGTGAGCCCCTGGGATCTGCTGGTGCGGAGAAACAGATGTGCACCACCACATCCACCACTGCCTTGCTTCTAGTGGGTGCTAGAGATCTGACCATCTCCTCTGCCCCTCTACCAAGTCTTTACACAGAATAAGATATTTATTTAGTTAAGTAATAAAATACTGTGCTACTGTGATGTGCCTACTTGCATATGCAATATAGGAGAAATAGGAGCTGTAGTGAGCAAACTGGCAGTGTCTGGGCAACAGCTAATGACATGACTGCAGAGTAATATTTTTTAAAATGAGCAAAAATAGGCTAAGGTATTCCCACACACCTCTAATCAGAGGCCTGCCCAGCTCAACTACTCCTAGTTGATGTTTTACCAACAACCATTGCCTAATGAACAACTAGCTTAGGGCCCAATTTACTGCCAGAGTAAAATGTAATAATCAAAATGTGAAAGATTATAGAGATCACAGTTTTTAAAAAGCATCCACACAGCATATCTGCAGGTCTGTGCCAGGCGTAACTAAACTACAGCTACGACCGAGGCCTTCCTTCAGCATGCACGCGTAGGGTTGGAGGCTTGCTTGGCCAGAGGCTCACGGCTTCTTTGCTACTTGACCCTCCAAGACAGAGAATGTTTATAGAGGCTGCTGATTAATTACTAGGTACCTTGCCAGGAAAAAAAGAAAGGGTGCAAGGAAAACCAGGAGAAAAGTATGTTTTCTAGGCACCCAGTAGTTCAGAGACTAACGATGCCCCTCATTCAGACATGGGATCTTCCAGGCAAAACTCAGTGGGAAATGTTTACAGAACCTGCCACCTCTTTCCTCCCAGCCACTCAGAGACCATCTTATCATGGGGCCGGATCTGAGCTGTGCTGTCTTCAGCTCCTCATTTCATTGTCCTTAAGGCAATTCTCAGTTAGAAAGTGTGAGGCTGGCTCATGAAGACGCAGTGCAGTAAGGAATATTGTAATTAGCCTAAGAGACTTCCCTGCTCTTTGGTTGTTCAAAATGTCACTGAAGGTGAAAAGTAGAAGTCCCCTTGGGGAACTCTGGGCAACTCAAGGCTGCAGGTGATGGTGGTGGCTGAGCTGTGGTGACCATGGGCCCAGGCTGTGGAGATGGTGGTGGGTGAGGGGTGGGTTGTCTGTGATGAGGAGCAGTAGTGGCCATGAGAAACTACACAAGATGCACGGAATAGTCCAGCCGTGATTCAACCTCACTAACCGCAAGTCCTACACTACCAAACTGGATTTTTAAAGAATAGTTTGTGTGACATAGTCTAATTTTTAAACACAGGGAATTCAGTTTATGTCCTTTAAAAGCACTGTTTGAGCCAAACATCATGAAACACCGGTCAGTTCTAGTAACAGGCACCACTGAAGGAAAACTCTGACCTAGTCTACAAGTGAGAATTTCACCAATTTCACTTCACATTCAACTTACTGTTTTAACATCTATGATAGTAGGAAATCTGTATGTCAATACTAACAGAAAGCAGAAAGCAAAAGCAATAATAAAACTTCCTTTGTTAAAGATATCTGAAACTCCATGCATGAAAAGAACACATTTACATAATAATGTTACAAACAGACCCTAACAAGTCAGTGTCTGGCCTGTGGTTTCTGGCCACTATGTGGTGGCTTTATTGCACTGCTAGAAAGCAAACCACCAAAACACTTCCCTGTCAGCCACAATCAGGCCTCACTCCCGTGGACACAGTGAGCGTGCTCGCAGGCTCAGGCAGCGCTAACCATACTGAGGATGATCTATAATGATCATCCCTCACTAGTTGTAGGATGTTTAGAAAGAAAGAATGTCAATTGCAATGTATTTGAAGCTTGGAGAATATGACAGATTGAAAAACGATTTCTTATGCAGAGAAAAGTTGTCCTACCATCTATCCTGGCAAGGATGAAAGTGTCAAGAAACTCATTTTGAGGAAAATAGTCCTCTTTTATTTATTGAGGATTACAAAAACATAACCACTGTTCAATGGTAATTTGCACAATTCCAGATGAGGACATTTACCTGGATTAAGAACATAATCCTTTCTTTCCTACATTTTTCTTGGCATGCATTAATAATTAGACCTGAAAAGTCTCCCCTCGCCAAAAAAAAAAAAAAGGTAAAAATACCACCACTGACAATATTAATTCTGTATTATAAATTTAATAGCCTATTACTTCATCATCAGCAATTTGTCTAGAAATACTTTGTGGCATTCTCAAAAAAGTAAAGATGGGTGGAAAACATGTTTCAAATAAAGCTTTAGAATTCAGCAATGCTTTCTGCATGAGAGTGTATGAGTAGACATAAAATTAAAATGTCAGAGCTTTAGTCCACACGGTTTATATAAGCTGGGTTTTGGACAAATGTGCTGAAGAAAAAAAATGCAAGCCACGCGGAAAAGACATATTTTCTGCATATTTCAAGTACTAACCCAATATCCACGTGAAATGTTGTCACAGGCATCCATCACAGATATCTTCGGGCAGCAATGAGTTGCTCACATCAGCAACAGGCTTGTTTCCCCAGAGGACGGGGACTCTGTGGCATCAGGGTTTCTGTAAGACTACACCTTACCCGCTCACTGGCCTGCCCATGCTACCTCCCATTTGTTTCTAATAAAGGCCTTGGAGACCAAACTTTCTGCTTGAATGACTTCTCTGGAATTCCGAAAGACCCCAGTAGGGCTGCAGGCTGCACCCTGACAGCCCTCTAATGGACTGCAGACACAGTTCAGTCAGGGCTTCCTAACAGCTCCTAAGAAACACACAGAACAAAAAGAGATCCCACGTCACAGGTCATGGGTTCCGATGGGTTCCAACAGCAGCTCCTTAGGGCATCACGGATGGGACCAGGCACAGGTCTGACTCTCGCTATGCTCTCAGTGTATTAGCTCTCACCTTGATCCTAATCAGCTGGGCAACAAGGTGACTGGTTTTAATTTCTGAGGAAGTTATTCTGGGCCAATTGAGAGCTTGCTGCTACTAACTGCTTTGTTCAATACAAAATTCCAAGTATTTGATTTCATACGAGTACCTCTCAATTCTGTCTGTCTCTTACTTCTTTCTATTCACCTTAGCCATGGTTAAGGATGGTGTTAAGTTTATGTGTCTCACACAGCACCTGGTGTGGTGGATACTTAGTCAGTATACAGTTCCTACCTTTAACTGTGCATCTTGCAAAGCACCGTCAATATTTAGTTTGTTAAAATATCTCCCCTTTGGGCTTCAACTCAGTGGGCTCATAAGCATGGACCTGGAAAGTACATTGGTGCTTCCGACTCACTGCCTGTCTGCAGCCTGGGGTCAGCTTCCTCCCACAGCCCCTGCCCACTGCCTGTCTGCAGCCTGGGGTCAGCCTCCTCCCACAGCCCCTGCCCACTGCCTTTGGATGAACTGAGTTTATACTGAGTGAGGCTCCCCAGGCTCCCCAGGAATCTCTTTATTTCCACATAGCCTCAATTTCTGGGCTATAGATAACTTCCTTTTTTTTTTTTTAACCCTCTCTAAATCTACATATAGCGTAGAACTTAGATGAAGGAATAAAATGGACACAATTTAGTGTGAGGCCGTATATTGTAGGTGCATGGATGGTCTCATTATTCTCTCTGGGATAGGTTTAGGAATTTCCAAGCACTCACAGGAGGGAATATTCTCAAGTACCTTTCAGTGAACTGATTAGCTATTGCACAACATCAGGAACTGAAATCTTAGGCTGGAGAAATGGCAGTCAAGAGTACATACATGGCAGTCAAGAGGACCTGAGTTTTGTTCCCAGCACCCATGTCGGTGCATCTATGTGTTTGCACATATGTGCATGTGTGTGCTTGCAAACACCTGTAACCCCAGCTTCAGGGTGTCTCATGTCTCTGGCCTCTGTAGGCACATGCACTCACATGTGCATACCCGTACCCCCTATAAATTAAAATAAATCTTAAAATTAAAAATAAAAGAATCAATATTTTTTTTAAAAAAACTGATGACCATCTCATCAGTTCATCATCAAATCTAGACCAATATGGCCGGCTGAGTTTCTTGTGTTAGGCTCTCTCGGATGATAAGCAATGAGACTCAGTCACCAGTCTCTTGGGTCTTAGTTGAATGGTGAAGCAGACACTTGGGCCATTGTGAACATGCAGAGCACTGTTGAAGAGCAAGTCTAGGTCAGGCCATTGCTCACAACTCTGCAGTTGTGTAGGTTGTACAATGTGCAAAGACTCCATATATATTCCCCAGGATGCTCATAAAAATTTTCAGATAGACAGAAATAAAGTATCATATGAAGGGGCTATCTTTTTCTAATTCATAAAATTCCACCATATAATTGAGAAGTATGTCTTATTGAGTGCAAAGAAAGTAGAGAACTGGATTTCTTAACTCCTAAAAGACAGGAAAGGCCTCCTGAGGAAGAAGGGTTACCCCAGAGAAGAAGGATTAAAACTAACTCCATAGCATAGAATTTCTTTCTTTTCTTTTCCTTCCTTCCTTCCTTCCTTCCTTCCTTCCTTCCTCCCTCCCTCCTTCTCTCAGATGTCATTTTTTAAAGACTCCCCCTACCTTTTCTTTGAGACAAGGTCTCTCCCTTGCCTAGAACTCACCAAGTAGGCAAGACTGGCCATCCGGACCCAGGGATCCACCTGTCTCTCCAGTAACTGCATTACAAATGCACCACTCTGCTGGGCTTGCTTGCCCACTTCCTTCCTTCCTTCCTTCCTTCCTTCCTTCCTTCCTTCCTTCCTAAGTCAGGCTCAGTGGGACTGAACTCATCTCCTGATTGAGCTACTGTGCCAACTACCATCTAACATGTCCTTTTGGGGGATTTCTTTTTTAAAATTTCTTTTAAAAAATACACAATCAAGTCATAGTTGGAGATGAAAATTAGTCTTTCAGCCTTAATAGTTAATAGGCAACAGAACTGCTATGAAGAGAAAGCAGGAAGAGGCAAGCCATGCTTTTGGAGAGCAATGCTTTTATCACCACAAACTCCCTCCCATCTTCCCTCCCCCTCCTCTTCCCACCAAAATTTTTTTGTCTTTCTTTTTTTTTCTGTCTTTTTAAATATACAAGAGGCTTACAGAACACCAAATAGATTAGATCAGAAAAGAAACTCCTCCCACAACATAATAATCAAATCAATAAATGTACAGAACAAAGAAAGAATATTAAAAGCTGCAAGGGAAAAAGGCCAAGTTACATATAAAGGCAGACTATCAGCATCACACCTTACTTCTCAATAGAGACTATGAAAGTCAGAAGGGCCTAGGAAGAGGTCTTACAGACACTAAGAGACCACAGATGTCAGCCTCAACTACTATACCCAGCAAAGATTTTAATCATCATAGATGGAGAAAACAAGATATTCCATCACCAAAACAAATTAAACAATATCTATCTACAAATCCAGCCCTATAGAAGATACTAGAAGGAAAACTCCAACCCAAGGATGCTAACTATACCCAGGAAAACACAGGAAATAAAATAACCACATATCATCAGAACCAAAAGAAGGGAAATGCACACACACCACATATATACACTCTACCATCACCAACATCAAAATGACAGGACTTAAGCCATCATTGGCTATTAATATCTCTCAACATCAATGGATTCAATTCCCCAATAAAAAGATAAAGGCTAACAGAATGGCTGTGAAAACAGGATGCATCATTCTTCACCATATAAGAAACACACATCAGCAACAAAGATAGACATTATCTCAGAGTGAAGGGCTGGAAAAAAGGTTTTCCAAGCAAAAGGATTTAAGAAGCAAGCTGGAGTAGTCATTCTAGTATCTAATAAAACAGACATTCAACCAAAATCAAACAAAAGAGATGGGGAAGGACACTTCATACTCATCAAAGGAAAATTCCACCAAGATGATGTCTCAATTCTATGTCCCAACTTCAAGGGCACCCACATACATAAAAGAAACATTACTAAAGCTTAAACCACACAGTAATAGTGGGAGACTTCAGCACCCCACTCTCACCAATGGACAAATAATCGAGACAGAAACTAAACAGAGAAATAATGAAACTAACAGACACCATGAATAAAATGAACTCAGCCGACTTCTACAGAACCTTTCACCCAAACACAAAAGAATATACATTCTTCTCAGCACCTCACAGAACCTTTTTGAAAACTGACCATACACTTGGTCTCAAAGCAAGTCTCAACAGATACAAGAAAATGGAAATAATCTCTTGTATCTTATCAGACTTCCATGAATTAGAGCTCGATTTCAACAACAACAGAAACATAAGAAAACCTACAAACTCATGGAAGCCGAACAACTCTCTACTCAATGACCACTAGGTCAGGGAAGAAATAAAGAAAGAAATTAAAGACTTCCCAGAATTCAATGAAAATGAAGGCACAACACACCCAAACTTATAAAACATAATGAAAGCAATTCTAAGAGGAAAGTTCATAACACTAAGAGCTTTCATAAAAAATTGGAGAGCTCCTATACTAGCAACTTAACTACCCACCTAAAAGCTCTAGAACAAAAAGAAGCAAACACACACAAGAGGAATAGACAGCAGGAAATAATCAAACTCAGGGCTGAAATCAATAACTTAGAAACAAAGAGAACAATACAAAGAATCAATGAAACCAACAGCTGGTTCTTTGAGAAAATCAACAAGACAGACAAACCCATAGCCAAAGCAACTAAAAGGCAGAGACAATATCCAAATTAACAAAATCAGAAATGAAAAGGGGGCATAACAACAGACACTGAGGAAATCCAAAGAATCATTAGGTCATTTCAAAAACATGTATTCCACAAAATCAGATAATCTAAAAGAAATGAATGATTTTCTTCATAGATTTCACTTACTGAAGTTAAATCAAGATCAGGCAAACAGTTTTAAAAGTCCTATAACCTCTAGGGTAACAGAAGCAGTCACTAAAAGTCTCCCAGAAAAGCCCAGTGCCAGATTGCTTTAGTGCAGAATTCTACAAGACTTTCAAAGAAGAGGTAATACCCAAATTACAAACTATTCCACAAAATAGAAACAGAAAGAACATTGCTAAACTTATTTTATGAAGCCACAGTTACCCTGATACCTAAACCACACAAAGACTCATCCTAAGAAAGAGAATTTCAGACCAATTTCTCTCATGAATATTGATGCAAAAATATTGAATAAAATACTTGCAAACCAAATCCAAAAAACACATCAAAAATATCATCCACCATGATTAAACAGGCTTCATCCCAGGGATGCAGGGTTGGTTCAATACATGAAAATCCATCAGTGTAATCTACCATATAAACAAACTTAAAAAATCACATGATCACCTCATTAGATGCAGAAAAAGCCTTTAATAAAATCCAACACCCCTTCATGATAAAAATCTTAGAGAGCTCAGGCATACAACGCCCATGCTAAAGCATAATAAAGGTAATATACAGCAAGCCAATAGCCAGTATCAATTTAAATGGAGAGAATCTCAAAGCAATCCCACTGAAATCAGGGACAAGACAGGGCTGCCTACTTTCTCCATATCTCTTCAATATAGTACTTGAAGTTCTAGCTAGAGCAATAAGACAACTAAAGGAGATCAAGGAATAAAATTGGAAAGGAAGAAGTTAAAGTATCCCTATTCATAGACGAATTGGTAATATATACATAAGTGACCCTCAAACTTCTACCAGAGAACTCCTACAGCTGGTAAATACCTTCAGCAAAGTGGCTGGATACAAAATTAACTTAAACAATCATTAGCTCTCCTGTATACAAATAACAAATGGGTAGAGAAAGAAATTAGGTAAACAACACCCTTCATAATAGCCACAAATAATATAAAATATCTCGGTGTAACTCTAACCAAGCAAGTGAAAGACCTGTATGACAAGAACCTCAAGTCTGTGAAGAAAGAAACTGAAGAACATATCAGAAGATGGAAAGATGTTTCATGCTCATGGGTCAGTAGGATTAACATAGTGAAAATGGCAATCTTACCAAAAGCAACCTATAGATTCAATGCAATTCCCATCAAAATACCAACACAGACATTGAAAGAACAATTCTAGCCAGGCATGGTGGAACACGCCTTTAATCGCAGCACTTGGAAGGCAGAGGCAGGCGTATAGCTGTGAGTTCGAGGCCAGCCTGGTCTACAAAGTGAGTCCAGGACAGCATAGGCTATACAGGGAAACTTTGTCTGAAAAAAAAAAAAAAGAACAATTCTAAACTTCATCTGGACTAACAAACAAACAAACTAGAATAGCTAAAACAATCCTATACAATAAAAGAACTTCTTGAGGTATCTTCATCCCTGACGTCAAGGTGTACTACAGAACAACAGTAATAAAAATGGATTTTATTGGCATAGAAACAGACTAGTTGATCAATGGAATTCAATTGAAGACCCAGAAATAAAACCCACACACCTATGGATACTTGAATTTTTACAAAGAAGTTAAAACCATACAATGGAAAAAAGAAAGCATTTCAACAAATGATGCTGGTCTAACTGGATGTCTACATGCAGAAAACGCAAATAGATCCATATTTATAATTCTGCACAAAACTAAAGTCCAAGTGGATCAAAGGCCTCAACATAAAACTAGAAACACTAAGTCTTTTAGAAACAAAAGTGGCAATCAATCTTGATTATTGGCACAGGAGAAAATTTCCTGAAGAGAACACCAACATCTCAGGCCCTAAGATCAGCAATTAATAATGGGACCTCTTAAAACTGAAAAGCTTCTGTAAGGCAAAGGACACTGTGAACAGAACAAAATGGCAGCCTATAGATTGGGAAAAATCTTCACCAACCTTGCATCTGACAAACGGCTAATACCCAAACTATATAAAGAACTAAAGAAATGTGGCTGGAGAGATGGCTCAGTGGTTAAGAGCACTGACTGCTCTTCCAGAGGTCCTGAGTTCAACTCCCAGCAACCACATGGTGGCTCACAACCATCTATAATGTGATCTAACATGCACTGTATACATAATAAATAAATATTAAAAAAAGAAAAAAAAAGAACTAAAGAAATTAAACACTAACAAACCAAATAATCCAACTAAAGTGGGTACATAGCTAAACATAAAATCCTCAACCGAGGAAACTGGAATAACTGAGAAGCACCCAAAGAAATGCTCAACATCTTTAGCTATCAGGAAAATGCAAATCAAAACGACTCTACGATTCCATCTTACACTCATCAGAATGACTAAGATCAAAATCTTAAGTGACAGCACATGTTGGGAGGATGTGGAGAAAGGGGAACACTCCTCCGTTGCTGGTGGGAGTGGAAACTGTACAACCACTTTGGAAATCAATCCGGCGCTTTCTCAGAAAACTGGGAATAGCTCTACCTCAAGACTCATATACCCAAATGATGTTCTACCATACAACAAGGACAAATATTCAACTATGTTCACAGGAGCTTTATTGGTAATAGCCACAATCTGGAATTAACCCAGAAGTTCCTCAATCTAAGAATGGATAAAGAAAATGTGATACATTTATTCAATGGAATACTACTCAAGGAAACATGGAAACCATGAAATTTGCTGGCAAATGGATGGAAATAGAAAATATCATCCTGAGTGAGGTAACTGAGACCCAGAAAGACACACTTGGTATGCACTCACTTATAATAGGATATTAGCCATATAGCAAAGGGTAACCATACCACAATTTACAGGCCCAAAGAAGCTAAGTAACAAGGAGGACCCAAGGGAGGAGTTAGGATCTCACTCAGAATGGGAAATAGAATAGACCGCAGAAGTGGCTGAAAAGAGGGAGCAGGATAGGAGAGGGGGTGCTGAGGGAAATGAGGATGGGGATGAGATGTGGGGAGAGTAGAGGCAGAAGGACAGAGGACTTGCAGAGAGAAGAGAAACCATAAGAGGGGAAATCTCTGAGGCAAGCTGGAGACCTAAGATAGGGTGGGCTTCTGGGAGGATGTGGGGGTGTCTCTAACTGAGACACCCTGTAGCAGGGGTCATAGAGACTGAAAAGGACACTCTCTCACCAGATAGGACTCCTAGTGGAGGGAGAGGAACACCAGCCCATCCACAAAAAACTTCAACCCAAAATTTACCCTGTCTAGAAGATGTGCATGGTTAAAGATAGAACACAGATTGAGGGAATGTCCAACCAATGTCTGGCCCAACCTGAGACCCACACCAAAGGAGAGAGCCAACCTCTGACACTATTAACAACACTCTGCTATGCTTGTAGACCAAAGCCTAGAATAACTGTTCTCTGAGAGGCTCCACCCAGCAATGGGTTGAAATAGATGCTGAGACTCACAGCGAAACATTGGGCAGAGTGTGGAGAGCCTCATAGAAGAGTGGGGGGAAGGATGGAAGGACATGGAGGGGACAGGAGCTCCACAAGAGACCAACAGAGCCAACCAACCTGGGTCCAGGGGCATTAGGGAGACTGGAGCACCAACCAAGGACCATGCATGCACGAGACTTAGGCCCCTACACATTTGTGTCTCGTGGGCAGTTTGGTCTTCATGTGGGTCCCCTAGTAAGGGGAACAAGGGCTATCTCTGACAAGCACTGTGTTGCATGCTTTTTGATCACTTCCCTATGGCAGGGCTGCCTTGCCAGGTCACTGAGGAAGAGGATGCACTTAGTCCTGATGTGACTTGATGTACTGGAGTGAGCTGGTGGGCAGGGGCTTCCCCCTTTTCTGAGGATTAGGGGAGAGGAGATGGGGGCATAGTGGAGTAGGGAGGGAGAGTAGGACTAGGAGGAGAGGAGGGAGGGGGTTATGATTAGGATATATAGTGAATAAACACATTTTTAAAAATTAGCTTTTATTTCTCATTTTTTGTCTTATTCCCTGAGAATTACTAACAATATACTTCGATCATATTCGTTCCCTGCCTCCACCCAGACACATCCCACCTCTCACCACGCCCAAGCTTTTGTGTCCTCTGTTTTAAAATAGCCCATCACCTCTAATTTGTGCTCATATTCTAGTGGTATGGGCTATCCACTGGAGCATCGTGGACCCACCAGAGGGCACACACTTAAAGAAAACGGACTCTCTTATATGGGAACCATTAACTGCCAACAGCACCTCAGCTGTGGGTGGGAGCCCGAGCTTCCCTCACTCCACGCTGGAATGCTGATGGGCTGATCTTGTGCAGGTCTTGTGTAGGTGGCCACAGGTGCTACGAATTCATGAGTGGGACAGTACTATCTTGTCTGGAAGACACCAGTTGACACTGGTCTACTCTGGCTCTCTCTAACCTCTGGCTCTTAGAATCTTTCTGCTCTCTCTTACAAGATGGCCCCTGAGCTTTGTGGAAGAACGTCTTCTATTTATTAAGAAGCAGTCTTGGTGGCTAGCAATGGCTACATAGCTCAGGCTGGCCTTGAGTTAGTGGCAGTCCTCCACTGCAGCCTCCTGAGTGCCACATGACAGGTGTGCACTGCTGTACAGGGCCCCGTATCTGTTTTACAAAACGTGCTTTGTCTCGGTTTGTTATTTGAAATTCTGGAATTTTACAACATGTTCACAAGGAAAATGTGGAGGAGTTGAAGGGTAATTGCTGCTTCATGGGTGAACAAATGAGCTGAGAGGATTCTAACTTTCTGTTCCCTGCAAATTATCCACTGCATGGATAAGAACAATGAAGCATTCCTGAAATCGGCCATCCGATTTTAGAGCAAGGAACAAACTCCATTATAAAGAATACTGCACTTTGCTCCTATGTAATAATAATAATAATTACAAGCACCATGACAATAGCTAGTGCTGCATGTCAGATGGTGTTTTTAGGAGGTTAAGTCACTTAGGTCTTCAGTCACCTCTGAAATAGCAACTATTTTTACTGCTATTTTACAGATTCCTGATCTGAGGCATAAAAATGGTTTAAATTATATGCATGAGGCTACAGACTGGCCAAGGGCAAGAGAGAGATCCAAGCTGGCAGTGTGTCCCAGAGCTGTGCTCATGACTGCCCCACTGGCTGGCTTACTGGAGCACTAGTCAGTCCAGCCTCTGATGAAATTAGAAGCCCATGGCAGACACCAAAACAAACAGATGTCTAGAATTAATTACACTGCAGCACAGCTAGCATTCTAGTCAGAATAAGCCTTAGGAACCAAGTTGCCTATGGAGAATGAAAGTGGCAAAGGCCTGGGCACACAGCTCTTCCCCACTGCTAAATCTACTGCTTAGCATAGAGGGTTATTCAGGCTGAGTCTTGGGGTCTTTGTGAGCATCACCTAAAGGGTTTCCTGTAGAAACTATTGCTTTTTTTTAGGTGTTTCTTATAAAGGTGCCTGAGGCCCCTATGGCTCCTGTGGCTCCTGGGTTTTGGAGGCTTCTTTGCTGATCTTCCTTTGAAGATACACAATCACTTATGCCCCATGGAACTTTCTGTCTCTCAAACTTCAGATACCTGTGTGATTGTGAAACTCTTTCTAATACTTTCTATTACATTCATTTATTTGTATATGTATGGCAGTCAGAGGACAGCTTGCGGGAGTCAGCTCTTTCCTTCTAGGGACGGGATTATAAATGCACCACCATGCTGACACACATACACACACACACACACACACACACACACACACACACACACATACACACGCACGCACGCACACACACACACACACACACACACTCACACACATGCATGCACAGATACATATACATGCACACACATACACACCACACAAACACACATACCACACAAACATAAATATATACCACAAGATACACACACACAAATGTAAAAGTAAAAGAGAGAAGAAAAATAATAAAGTATGTAACATCCATGCAAAGTCCTAGCGTATGCCATCTTTTTCCAGATTCAAAGGGAAGTTTCATTCCTTTCTTAAAGTTCCCACAGAGAAAAGGTGAAGAACTTCAGATGAGAAAAGTCTGGAATTGTCTTCCTGTCTGCAGACACAGCCGTTTGTTTTGAGAACTGTTCCTCTCCCGCACCTGAAGTCTCTTGCATCGTGGGCTGTTGTTCAGGGGAAATCTTGCTTCCCCGGCAGCCCCACCGTCCACACACTTGCCCTGCAGCTCTGAGAGCTGTGGAACAGTGCTATGAGTATATATTGCTGTGTGTAAAGATTGTAGAGGAAGAAATGATTTGTATCTGAGGCTGTAAACTTCCTTCTTTAGATAGTTTTAAATGGTCAGAAAGGAGTTAGCTAAAAATGTTCTCCATTAGAAACATAGAGACAAAGAGCAGTGGCCTGCATCATTACGCTGAGCTCAGCCAACCAGGCAGAGGGAGCACAAGAGAGTGAGGGCCCTGGGAAGGGGAGACAGGAAGTGGCCAGGTAGAAAGGTAAGTTCCTAGCTTTTCTTTGTTTTGCTTTTGTTTTTTCAGACAAGGTTTCTTTGTATAGCTCTGGCTGTCCTGGAACTCACTCTGTAGACCAGGCTAGCCTCAAACTCAGAGAGATCTGGCTACCTCTGCCTCCCGAGTGCTGGGATTAAAAGTGTGCACCTCCACTGTCCAGATCAAGTTCCTAGTTATTAATGAGAGCTTTGAGCAAGCCTAATGACACGAGCAGATTTACAGCTTCCTTGACTGCCTTGGAAGGGTATCACTACCCACTCTGGCAACCGGGGAATTCTCATATTAGCCACCCCTACTACAACAATTCTGCAAGAGCCAGGAGCACATGAGGAAAACAGAGTCATACAATGTGGTGTGCATAGCCTTCCTCTGGGTGTCTACTAGTGCTGCCCACATACTCTTTCCTCAGACACCTCATGGAAAGAGAGCAGAAAACAAAGAAACAAGAGTGAAGGTAATGAGATTCACAACCAGAGGAGAAGTGCTGCCCTTCAGAAAACCTGAAAGACCTACACCCCATGTGGACAATCCAATAAGAGCTCCTACCTGCGACTCCTCAGATATTGAGAAGAAAAAAGTTGGAGATATCTACGGATGCCTGATACTCAATAAAATAGAGGGCACACCCAACTTACTTATTTTATTGGGATGTTAAAAATGGTAAATGACTGTATAACTTGCCTTCTAGGGCAGTATCAGAATACGGGATTTCTTGTATGTGTGTGTTATGTGTGGTGTACGCCTGTGTGTACACATGTGTGTGCCTGCTGTACCCGGTGTGTATGTGTAGAGGCCTGAGGACAGTGCAGGTGTCTTTCTCTATTGCTGCCCGAGACCTAGACCCTCACTGGCCCTGGTGCTCATGATTCCAGCTGGCCAGCGAGTCCCTGGGACCACTGTTCCTGTTCCACCTGTGTTGCGCTACAGGCAGGTGCTACTCTGCCTTGCTTTTAATGTGTGCTGGGCATCCAAACTCAGGCTCTCAGGCTGTGAGGCAGGCATGCACATTTACCCACAGAACCATCTCGTCAGGCCTCAATATGGGGGCCAACAGTGTCTAGAAAGTGAAATAGTGTTCTTTATTTCTATATATTCACCACAATATAACTTTACTATACTATATTTTATTTACTATAATACAACCTTACTGTACTATATTTTATTTATTTACTATATATTTATTATAATATAACCTTTAAAAAATTGAGAAGTTATAAAAAGGAGAGACTTCCAAAATAAAGCAGAATCCTGTCTGTATGTGTGTTACTTCAGCTTAGGCCACATTTTCCTGAGAGTGCCACATCCTGTTTTGGAGGAACACGGCACGTGGGCTGTGTCAAGACATGACATGTTCCATCTAGTCATTCACAGTGACTACCAAGTTGCTTCTATTTCAATGAAGATTCTAAATTCAGAGGATTTAGAAATATGCTGTTGCCATAGCAGCAGATAAAGAATAAACTTCAAATGGTGTTTATTACTTTCTAACGGGGCTTACAGATTATCCTCCTTGCTAGCAGTGATTTTTTTTCTTAAAAAAAAAAACTCATTTTACTCATCTCTAAATGTACTTCGTGATACGAATTTTGAAAGTGGATAATTGTGACATTACTATAAAACTGCACATTCTCATGGTGATGCTGAATAATTCATACTTAATTTTTAATGTCAAAGAAAGGCTAAACTCTGGCTTCAAGATCAGACAGCAGTGATCCAACTACATGTATGGTCAGTTTAACATAGAAACAAAATATAATTTGCACTATGAATGTTTTAAAATAATCCATTAGTGATCAAAACACAGTGTAACATTTAAAGTGAAAATATTTAACTTATTAAGACTCAAATGTTGAGAACGTAGCCTTTAAGTGTAAATGGAACAGCTATAGAATGCATGTCTGCATATGGTTAGTGTGGTGGTGTGGCAGGGCACAACAGAGACTAGAACTGTAATCTATATTAACATGCTCAGAAAACCAGCAATAAGACATCCTTCTGTGTTACATTTTAAAATCAATTATTCTAATTTATGAACACGTTATTAATGGCCTACCTGTAACTGACATACATCCCAATGGTGCGATCAGAGTGATGGGGGCGACTCCATAGGCTGCGAAATTGCCTGTCTCTCCTATGGCCATCAGCAAGACTCCACTCCACCAAAGCGCGCTCTTAAAGTATGGCTTTGGGTGCTCTTTCTGGGCCAAATGAAGATGAGAATATTTCTGGAAGCAAATCAGAATATAAGTAGAAAACATTTCCATCCAGTTAAAGCTTGCTGTCAAGTTTTATTTAATTTTTGAGGCAGATTCTCACCATGTAGCCCTGGTTGGCCTGGCACACGTTATGTAGACCAGGCTGGCCTCAAATTTTCAGAGACCCCTCTGCCTCTGCCTCCTAAGTGCTGGGATTAAGGGTGTGCACCACCACGCCCCACCTGCTTTATTTGTGGACTACTATGGCTTTCTGTTTGTCCTAAGTATATTGATAGGAGAAACCATTCATATTTCTATAGCATTCTACAGCCTGGAGGGTCTTTTCCATAAGAACACTGCCTTTCCCCCTTACAACAATCTGTAAAATAATGTCATCATTACTATCTGACAGTACGTATCATGGAGACAAGGCACTTTTAGAGCACTGTACGAAACAGCTCTTTCACAATTTAAAATAGGCCGAGATCCCAACAGAAACATTAACAAAATAAAGGCAGTGAAGTGTCAAAGAGAGTGCTTTTAGAAGGGATTCAGATGCATGGGTTGAAATATTTACCACAATTAGCACAGCAAGATGCAAGTTGCCAGGAATTGTGGCAGACTCATTCATATCTGGTTTTGAATATTTTTTTGTATGTGAAATATAAGTCCAAAGTGCTAGGGGTATAGTTCAGTGGGCAAGCACTTCATGAACCTGCTCGTGGCCCTGTGTTTCATCCCTACCACTGCAAAACAAAGCAAATTTATGCATTCCTGAGGAACACATAAAGTACATACATCCCCTAGATTTTATAACTGAGCTTGTTTCCTTATTAGACTAGTGGACTGGTTCATATTATCTTAAAAAATAATTAGAGGTCTAAAAGAAAACATGGAACATTAAAAAACTTGAAGTCTCATGGCTGGAGATGTAGCTGAGTGGCAGAGCTCTTACCCAGTGTGCACTGGGTCCTCCTTTTAATCCCCAGAACCAGGAAACAGCAGCAGTAACAACAAAACTATAACAGGAACACCTTTCTAAGTGTGGCACAAAGTACGTGGGCCAAAGTTTTAGTGTATTAAAATTTGTATGAAGTATGGGCAAAATTAAAATACATCAGAGTAGAAGAAAATATTTTCTTTTTTTGAAAATATTTTCAACATATAGTACGACAAGTATTCAAGGAGATGTTTTGATATTCAGGCTTATTTTAATTCAGTAGCTTTAAGGACTTTGTTGGCTTGATTCTGTTTCAAACTGGCTTATTAAATGATTTAAATTTTAGATTGAGTTTATGGTTTGTTTTAAAATTCATATTTCATTCAGTTTTTAGTTTGGCACCAGCAGTTCTTTCAGGTTTATAATTCATGTTTCAGTTGAAGTTCCCACTGTAGATTCTATATTCTTCAGGACCTCCAGTCTACTGTCAGGTCACAGAGTGCAGGGTTTTTAAAAAATACTATTTTTTCTTCTTTTTTTTTTAATGGGTGAAAGGGCTTCAGAAGGAAAAGTACCCTAGCCCACGACAGGTGTACAGCATTCTCAGACTTAACTATACTCAGAAAAGGAGAATTTTTCTTACCTGGATATTTAGGGAAATGCTGATAACCAGGTTTCCTAAAATAGCCAGCAAAGCTCCAAAAAGGTGAATCTGTAAGAGAAAATATTTTCTTTAAATGGCATTAGTACTTGCAAGACACTTGGCGTCAGGGTGGGGTGGGGTGGGTGGAGCGATGCTTATGTGTTTATTGACTTTGCTTCACATACACTGCCACGCCTGCCCTGGGAGTAATACTTGGTGGAAGTGAGAATACTGGCATTTAGAAATAACTGGGGCGGGGCCAGTGAGATGGTCAGTGGGTAAGAGTGAGTGCTGCACATTCTAATACTCTGGATTGGATTCAGGGATGCCACAGCAAAAAGAGATACCCAGCTCCAGAAAACTGCCCATGCACATATGTCTACATGTATGCACCTGTGTACACACACACATATACTACACACACACACACACAGAAATAATAAATAAAATAAAAAACAGTAATTAGGTCATAGCCAGCTGTGGTGGTTCGCACCTGTAATCTAAGCATGGAGGAGGCAGAGGTGGGAGGGGGAGGCACGAGGGACTTGAGGTCAGCCTGGGCTACATAGGGAGATCCTGTCTTGGAGAGGAAGTAACTTAGTCTTTTATTAGATTTTCTGGGCATTTGCCTGCCCCAGCCTCTAAAGCAAACAGCCACAAGGCTCTGGGTTTTCCATGCAGGGGCTTTTTGACTTACCGTTCTATTAATTTTCTTTCCTCCTAGTATACTCAGAAGAACTGTGGCATGAACAGATTACAGGACTTGAAGTCAAATGAAATCTGAGGCACAGGTTTGTTATTTTCCAATTTGGATATCTTGACAAGTTATCTTACTTTCCTGGCCTCAGTAAAAAGGAAGGAAGATGTTTTCAGGAACCCTTAACCTCTACCGTGTCCCACTAGACACTCTGCATTTGCCACCACTTCTCCGTTTACCGTCTACCGTGTTTCTCTGCAGTTGACCTCATCACCAATGCCCCCTCTGCCCGCTTCTACCCCTGCCCCCACCTGCACCAGCACAAAGCTCTGCTTCTGGTAACCGGCACACCCCGCTCTCAGGTGTGCTCATGACACAGGACTCTCCTAGGTGGCGGTGTTCCCATCAGCCCTCTCCACTTAGGCTTTACCCTCCTGGCCTGCCGAGGTCTAGGCAGTTCACACAGCCTTAACTTAGACCCTTCATGGTAAATGCTCACTTCTTTTTAACATCATCACGTGTGCCATGAGGCTCTACAAGAGAAGGCAAATTCTCTGAGATGGGAGAACCAAGTTCTATGTCTGAGTATTCTAAATAATCTACCCCTCAAAACTGAGGATTAGTAAATACTTGAAAAGTATATTAACAGTTTAAATAAGAACCATAACAGTCAAAAAGAAGTTCTTCATATTGTTCAAATATTTATCATAAGTAAATTATGACTTATTTGATAACTATAAACGATTCATCTGTGGACTGTTGAGATGGCTCCACAGCTAGAGCAACTGCTGTGCATGCCCGAGGACTCGAGTTCTGACCTCAGCGCCCATGGAAAAGCTAGGGTAGTGTGCCTGGAACCCTCGCATGGGTACTGTGTGCCTGGAACCCTCGCATGGGTACTGTGTGCCTGGAACCCTCGCATGGCGGCAGAGATAAGTGGTCCTGGAACTTGCTGGCCGGCCAGCCTACACAAGTCAGGTACAGCCCAGGCTCAGGGGGGAAACCTTCTCTCAAACAAGCAAGCAAGCAAGCAAGGAAGGTGGAGGGTCAGGGATATGGTCACTGGATACAGGTGCTAACTAGCCACACCTGATGGCCTGACTTCAATTTCTGGAACTAGATAAAAAACCAAATGCAGGGGTTTGTATCTGTAACCCCAGCACTCACTCCTACCCTGCGATGGGAAGTGGAGGCAGGAGAACTGACTGCAACCTTGTGGGCTGGCTCATCTAAGCTGCAGCCACAAGAAGAGCCTCTGCTTGATTACGGGAGAAGGCAAGAAGAAGAAACTCCCAAAATTTGTTTGTTCTTGTTTTCTCCTTCTCCTCTCTCTCCTTCTCCTCTCCTCCCTCTCTCTCTCTCTCTCTCTCTCTCTCTCTCTCTCTCTCTCTGTCTCTTCTCTATCTGTCTCTCTCTCTGTCACTCTGCTTTTGTCTGTCTCTCTGTCTCTCCCCCTCTCTGTCTCTTCCTCTGTGTCTCTGTCTTTGTCTCTCTGTGTCTGTGTCTATCTGTCTGTCTCTCTCTGTGTGTCTCTCTCTCTGTCTGTCTCTCCGTCTCAGTCTCCCTCCCTCCCTCCCTCTCTTTCTCTCTCTCTCTCTCTCTCTCTCTCTCTCTCTCTCTCTCTCTCTCTCTCTCTCTCTCACATACACACACACACACACACACACAGACACACACACTAGGGAAGACAGCTAAGGTCAACCTCTGGCCTCCACGTGCACATGCACTCACATGCATCTGTACTTGCACATGGACATGTAAACATGCATATACTTCATACACACTCACACATACACACAGATGTATTTGATACTCTCATCTAGGCACAAATGCATTACATCTATAAGTAGAAACTAGCAATGGTGCAGGGAGCTTCTCTCCTTATTCCACAGAATGCAACTTCCAGCCAGCTTTAAATTCCAAAGAGCTTACTTGGATTTCAAGTGAACATCACAACCACAAGACCTCCTTTTTAGATGCAAAGTGTCTTTGAAGTTTTAGAGCTCTGTTATCCAGGCTGAAGTAAAAATTCTGTATTTAAAAAAATGAATCAGGAAAGTCGAAGACTCATTTTACAGTTGGTATAATGTGGCCTTTAATCAGTTAAGATTTTGTTTTTAATAAAGGCACTTGGCAATAACTTTTCTCACTATTGCTCATGGGGAATGCTTGTATCACAGAACAATGTACTAGTTCCATGCTTTTTACTTACAATCTAATGCATTTGGCAATAATTAGGAAAACAAAGAACCAAAAGAAAGTTGGCAATGAATGTATAATTATGAAAATCCTTCATAGCTATAAAAGTAAATTGCTGAAGAGAAATGACTGACTCCAAAATCCTTTAAATCATTTCATGAGCCACTCAAAGGACATCAAGCCGGTTGTTTTAAAATCAGTGGCCAGATTTGGCAAGGGTTTTTTTTGGATGTGACACCAAAATATCCTACAATAGAATACAAACACACAGGTTGGACTTCATCAAGATAGAAACCTAATTTCTGTCTGCCTTCCTTCCTTTCTGCCTGCCTGCCTGTCTGTCTGTCTTTGTTTTGCTTTTGTGGTGCTGGTGACCAGCCCTGTTTGCTTTCATCTGCTACGCAAACACTTCTACAGAGCTATATGCCCAGCCTCCAGATTACAACCTTCAGTGCCTCAGAAGACTCTATCAACAGATTGAAGAGGCAAACAACAGAATAAGAGGAAATATTTATAAGTTCTTATCTGAGTTGGGCTGGGTATCTAGGCAACTGCACTAAAAACTCCATCAATTCAACAATAAGACAATAAATGGACAAGCTGGGAGCAGGTTTTCCCAAAGAAGTCTACAAATCAAAACCACAATGCCATACCACTGCACACCAAGTAAGACGGCTGCAAGGAAAAATGAGACAACAGCAAATGTTAGCAAGGATGAGATAAAGGAGACCCCCATGTACCGCTCGGAGGAAGGCAAAATGAAACAATTACTTTGGAGCACACTTTGACAACTTTTTAAAAACATGGAATTTCCATTTGTTACAGTAAGGGAAACAGAAATATGATTACTCAAAAACTTGTAGAAATGTCCACTGCAGCACTTTTGATAATAATCAAAAGTGGAAATGACCCACATTTTGCTTACTGATAAGTGAATGAGAAAAATGCCATGTGATCATACAATGAGTGGTTACACAGGCATAAAAAGACTCTACTGAAAATACGCTGAAGAATCCAGTTGAAAGGCCAGACGTGATACAACTTCTCTTATATAGCAGTGGTTGGCTTAAGGAGGGGAGTGAGGAAGCTCAGGGCTGACAACATGGTTCTTTATCATGTTTTCTGATGGTTGTATAGCTTGGCAAATATGCTACAAGTCAATGGATCATTCATTTTATATGGCTAAATTATATGGTATGTAAATTGTATTTCAATAAATATAGTGTTATATTTTTGATATAATTTATGTGTATAAATTGCAGATTTTTTGCCCAAGGAAATAAAATGTTACAGATGTTTCTATCTTTTCTCCCTCCGAGACATTGAAGACTTTTATTAAAATTTTAAAAATTTATTTTTATCCACTTATTTACTAGTGTGTGTACTTGCATATAAGTCATGATATCCATGTAGAGGCCAGAAAACAACTGTGGGGTTGGTTTTCTTCTACCGTGTGGGATGCAGGGACTGCACTCAGGGCCAGGCTCAGCAGGCACTCTTACCCACTGAGCCACCTGGCCTGACCTGAAGACAGTCTTTCTGAGGGTGAAATGAATGTATTTCTCTCATTCCTAGACTTAAGTTTTATTTGTTTATTCAGTTTTTACCTTTTCCATCATCTTCCTTTGGATTTTTGCTAGCCTTTCCTCTTCCTTCTAATCTAATAAACCATACAGGCATAGCTACAAATTCCCTCCTATTTTTAGCTTTCTACATAGTTTTCCCCATTAGCATAATTCCATTCTAATTTTTCTGATATGAGGTTTATCCTGAGCCATATATATTTTTTCAAGAGAATTTATTAATTCTTTAGTAAAGCACAAAATATTGAATAATTGAAAAAATTAATATACTAATATCTCTATAAAATATGATTTTTTTGTTATATCAGGATCATTTATAGTAGACTAATTCTTTTAAAAAATTTTTACATAGTAATTTTATTGATTATTTTGGAATTACACATCATGAACCCAGATCACACTCACTTTCCAGTCTTCCCAGTTCTACGCCCAACTCTTGTGATCCCCCCACACCCCAAAAAAGAAGAAAAATAAAACCTAAAAATGTCCAATGTGTGTTGCTCATATACTCACTAGAGCATGTTCAAGCTCCCCATGGCCAGACCTAAAAGAAAACCGAGTCCTTCCTCACCCTCACCCCGCCCCTCTGCCCCAGAAGCCCTCACTGTGGAGAGCTTCACCTCAGCATCCTTATTACAATTTTTAAGAGTTCTCTATGATGCTGAGCCTTATATTTTAAGGAAATGTGTTTAAAATTTTTAACTGACTGGGGTGTTGCTTATTGTATGGTCACTGCTTTCTGATTTACAGAGTTGTGATCAGGAAATGTGCTGTACTGGGGCTGGCATTTGCTGGATGAGACCCGAAAGTGTATGTATTACTTATCTATTTCCACTCATCTGTGTTCCAGCTCTTACTATCATTTGCTAGGGGATTAATATTAAAAAATCTACCACAACATGGGTTTATCTTGTCTTTCCTTTACAATCTACTGAGTTTTGCTTTATCGTTAAGTATAGCTCAGGATTGTTTTACTTTCCCACTTAGTTGTTCTTTTTATCATTATAAATTAACTCTTTTCCTTAGAGTCTATTTTCTCCAATATTAGTAGATTGCAGCTACTTGCTTTTGATATGCCCACCTCCACTGTCACCTCCCCCTCAGCACTCCTGTGTCACTCCTTAAGATTGTAAGCTGACAGGATTCTCTGTATCTGTTGTGTAAAGTATGTATACAAACTATAAAATTACCAAATCTAGTTAATTAACATATGAAACATACACACATCTTGGTGGTGAGGACATTTTTCAATAACACACTATATAAGTAGCAATAGTCATGTTACTTAATAGATCTCTTGAATTTATTCTTTTGATGTAACCAAAATTATATACTGGATGAGGTTTTGTTCTTTTCTTATTTCTCCTCTGATTAGAACGTTCCTAATTCTACTCCCCACCTTCCATTTTGAGTCAAGGCCTTATGCAGTACAGGCTGGCCTTGAAGTCACTGTCACAGCTGATGACGTAGTACAGGCTGGCCTTGAAGTCACTGTCGCAGCTGACGATGCAGTACAGGCTGGCCTTGAAGTCACTGTCGCAGCTGATGATGTAGTACAGGCTGGCCTTGAAGTCACTGTCGCAGCTGATGATGTAGTACAGGCTGGCCTTGAAGTCACTGTCGCAGCTGATGATGTAGTACAGGCTGGCCTTGAAGTCACTGTTGCAGCTGATGATGCAGTAGAGGCTGGCCTTGAAGCCACTGTTGCAGCTGATGATGCAGTAGAGGCTGGCCTTGAAGTCACTGTCACAGCTGATGATGTAGTACAGGCTGGCCTTGAAGCCACTGTCGCAGCTGATGATGCAGTAGAGGCTGGCCTTGAAGTCACTGTCACAGCTGATGATGTAGTACAGGCTGGCCTTGAAGTCACTGTTGCAGCTGATGATGTAGTATAGGCTGGCCTTGAAGTCACTGTTGCAGCTGATGATGCAGTACAGGCTGGCCTTGAAGTCACTGTTGCAGCTGATGATGATGTAGTACAGGCTGGCCTTGAAGTCACTGTCACAGCTGATGATGCAGTAGAGGCTGGCCTTGAAGTCACTGTCACAGCTGATGATGCAGTAGAGGCTGGCCTTGAAGTCACTGTCACAGCTGATGATGTAGTACAGGCTGGCCTTGAAGTCACTGTTGCAGCTGATGATGTAGTATAGGCTGGCCTTGAAGTCACTGTTGCAGCTGATGATGCAGTACAGGCTGGCCTTGAAGTCACTGTTGCAGCTGATGATGATGTAGTACAGGCTGGCCTTGAAGTCACTGTTACAGCTGATGATGTAGTACAGGCTGGCCTTGAAGTCACTGTTGCAGCTGATGATGCAGTACAGGCTGGCCTTGAAGTCACTGTTGCAGCTGATGATGCAGTACAGGCTGGCCTTGAAGTCACTGTTGTAGCTGATAATGACTTCATGTGACATTCTCTTTCTCCCCCTTCACCTCCTGAGTACTGGAAGAACAGCAGGGCCCACCACACCCAGTTATGCAGTGCCCAGGGCTGAACTCAAGGCTTCATGCATGCCAGGCAAACAGTCTACTCACTAAAATTACATCCTGTCTTATTTCTACCTCTTTAGCAATTAGAATCAATTAAAAATACATCTTGAAATAACTGTAGATTCCTATAGTAGGTTGCAAAGAATTCTACAGGTAAGACCAATGCACCCATATGTTAACATCCTACACAACTAGAAAAAAATATCCAATATGAACAAATTGGCCTTTATTCAGTTATGTATGCACTTACTTGTGTGTTCTGTGGCCATCACAATGAAATATTCATTAGTTCCAACACCATCAGACCCCTTCTGTTATCCTTTACAGAGATAAAACTTTTCTTCTGCCTGAGCCTCACCCACAGCAATCACAAAGGCTTCGCCATGTTAATGTTATTGCACAGATGTTGTGCAACTGGAACCATAACATGCATATACATTTGAAATTGGCTCTTGTTCATTGAATACAATGTCAACTTTTGCCCAAGGACGTCATATCAATAGTTAACTTGGAATTGTTGAGCAGTGCTATGTGCTGTGTGCACCTCACAGTTTGTTTCACCACTCACTTGTTGAATGACATTTGTATAGTTTCCAGTTTAGAGCTGTTATAAATAAAGCTTCTATGAATGTTCATGTATAAATTCTTCATGAAAATAAGTCTTAATTTCTCTGGGATAAATGCCCAAAAATGTAATTGCTGGGTTGTGCGAAGTCCATTTTTAGCTTGGCCAGAAGCTGCCAGACTGCTTTCCAGAGTGGCAATGTCTGAGTAATCTGCGTCTCCACAAAGTCATCATGTGGTCTTGACACACACTCTACACCTCATCAATACGCTCATCCTCTGTAGCATTAACGCTTGCGCTTATTTTAACTGTCATCTGTTTTCTGCTACCTTAGATGTTGCTGGCTACTATGATAGGATGTTATCCAGTATATCGCTCAATTAGTCATTATGATTACATTTTAAATAAAATCTATTTTTAGAAGTTTTAGGTTCCCAAAGAAAATTGAGCAGAAACCACCAAGATCTCCTATGTGGCCCTACTCAAGTAACGTGTATTTGCTCTCATCATCAATGCTCTTTACAAACCCAAACGATACATTTGTTACATGTCACAAATCTATATTAACATATCATTATTAGCTGCATTCATAATTTATGTGAAGACTAACTCTCTTTTTTGTTGTTGCTAACTAACCTTCCATGGATTTCAACAAATGTATAGTGTGCTCGACTATGGTCCTGTTTTTTAAAAATCGCTCTGAGAGGCCAGATACTACAGCCTGATAAAAGTAGGCCACCACCCTATAGCTCTCTCCCTGAGACATGAAGAAGCTGTTCTGCGTTGTGAATTTTGTGCTCATAATTTATGGCTTTAACCAGTATCCAGCTCCTCCATCCTTCTTGTCAGATAGGCTATTCCAAACATGACTGCATGATATAAAACATCCGGCCAGCTCCCTCTACCAATCTACCACAAGTTGGACCTCTCCCAAATGGCTCTTTTCTCTGTCTCCTTTACCCATCATCCTGCCCATGATGATGTCATTCTTATTTTAATCTATTCTTATAAGGAGGCCCCTCTTCATGTTTTTTAGGGGAGCCTCTCCCCTTTAAGGCTCATTATGCTGCTTCTGATATATTATTCTGTTTCCTTTCATAATTTTATGCTGCTTCAGGGCCTGATCATAGTCTAGACACTTCCTCCTAACAACAATTACGTCTCAGCTCCATTCAGAACCAACAACCACACCACTTTATATGACAACACATGTCCACCATTATAGAATCTACCAGGTAGTCTCACTAACCTAGGATCCCTCTCTGCTTGCTTTGGTCCCTCCCATCCTTCCTATGCTCCATTCTTCTCTCTTGGGATGGAGATGTTTACTCAGCACTACTGTATATTTGAAGTATGCAATCTGCATCTTCATTTGCAAGGGCTCACCGATCACCTTGAGTCTCAGAGCAGACCTTAAATTTGAACTTTTGAATGACGTTACAACCGTTAAGACTTGGGAGACTCTGAGAGATGAGCTAAATTCTCTTGGTATTATGGCATACACATCTCTAGACACCAGACGAGGAGTGCTGTGTTTTAAAGTGCTGTGCTTGCTGTTAAGTTGGCAAGGGATGGGTTTGTGATGGTAAATTTTGATAGACAACTAGATTACCTTAAGAAAATCCCAAGGTGCTTGGAAAGATGGCTCAGGGGTTAAAAGCAATTTCTGCTCTCCCAGAGGATCTGGGTTTGATTCCCAGCACCAACAGGGCAGCTCACAGCTACCTGTAACTCCACTTACAGAGGATCCAAGAGGGCCTCTGTGGGCATCAGGTACCCATGTGTGTGCATGGACATATATACATATATGCAAGCAAAACATTCATACATATTTGGAAAGAAAGGAAGAAAGGGGGAGACAGAGAGAGAGAGAGAGAGAGAGAGAGAGAGAGAGAGAGAGAGACAGACAGACAGACAGACAGACAGACAGACAGACAGACAGACAGACAGACCGATGACCTAGGGTATTAGTTGGGGCATACATCTGAGTGTGTCTGTAAGGATTAACTGGGGGAAAGATCTGTGTTGAACATGGGTGCGTTTTAGTTAGGGATTTATTGCTTGCAGAGGCATCATGATCACTGCTACTCTTATAAAGGAAACCATTTAATCAGAGCTAGCTTACTGTTCAGAGGTTTAGCCCATTATCATCATGGCAGGAAGGACAGCAGTGTACAAGTAGACATGGTGCTGGAGAAGAAGCAGAAAGGTCTGCATCTGGATTAGCAGGCAGCAGAAGAGGCAGTGGGCCACTGGGCCTGGCTTGAGCTTCTGAGACCTCAAAACCAATCCCCTATGACACACTTCCTCCAGCAACGCCACTCCCATAGGGTGGTCCCATCCCAGGTATCCATGGGATGGTACCTGAATTGAAGAAAAAGGAAAAAAGGAGAAAGTCAACTGACTGTGGCATTCTCTTTTCTCTACTTCTTGATCTGCTGAGATATGAGCAAGTATCCTCCTGCCAAAATAGACCGCCAGCTGACCTCGCTGCAGTACAGTCCCATGAGGATGGACTATATCCTCTGACGTGTAAGCCAAAATAAACCTTCTCTTTTATGAAACATGGCAGGGATTTTGTCACGGTGTCAAGAAAAGTAACTAATTCCATATCTGTGGGCAACTAGTTCCAAGGCCTCTGTGCTGCTCAAGTATCTTAAATACATTATTTGAGTATAATACATACATCCTCCTGTTAACTTTAAGCAATACCTAGTTTACTTACAATATTGTTCTGGCATGGCTCTTCCCTTCAGGATACTATAATAATCCCACAGCCATCTTAGAGCAGAGATTACTTTGACTCAGTAGTCAAGACAATGCAGTAAGCAGACCAACAGTTGACAGCTAGCTCTGATAGGCTAGTAGTAGTGAAATTGACACTCCCTAGTGTCGCGAGACCATCACCACTGCTATCACTCCATTCTGCCTGTCTGCCCCAGGCTGAGAGATAAATGTTACAGTATATAAGAAGCAAAAGTTTAATTGAGAGGATTCCATATCTCAACTTTCATGGGGGACATCTCCTATGGTGGGACTTTGCACTGATGTAGCTCTTTTTGGATCCCCCATAGTCTGTAAGTAACCTTTTGTCCATGTTGCTGTAAGAAAGCCCAGAAGCCCCTAGTGTAGTGAGAATTTTTGTTTCTTAAAAAACCCAGTTATGTTATATGAATTGTTTTTGTTTAATCCAAGGTGTAGGGATATGGGGCTGCTTTAGATTGTCCACAGACATGAACTATGATTGCCTCATGCTTTAGGAGGGGTGTGATTTTGCCAGCTGCAGATAGTTTAACTCTAGAGACTCTGGAGAGGGTATAAATGTAAGGGCTTGTGGCAGCTGCGGCTACCCCTGCTGCTGGTGGTTCCTGTTGCTGTGTTTGCTGCTTATTGCTGGATTGCTGGATATTCTGACACTGAAGACTGGGCTTGCTCCTAGGAACCTGATGCTTCTAATCAGCAGAAGGTAGTCTAAAGAGGTCTACACCCCCCTTTCCTCTAACCTTTCTCTCCTGCCTAGTGCTGGGGAAGGAATTAGGGTGGAGTAAGGGTTGGGAGGGTGGTAGATATAAGAACCCAATCAGGTAGCCCCCAAAAGTTTGCCTGCACACTGGTTAACCAAAATGAACTTGGTGGAGTTGTTACTTTTTTCTGCTGTAGTGCCTATCAGGGAGAATGGATATTTGTTCACATCTCCCCAGGAAAAATTAACACAATCTCTAATACGATGAAAACGCTACACACCTACCTGCTCTACAGTATCATTTAGGGATTGATAAAGAAAAAAATCTATATGTATTTAGTATAGACTTGAATTTTACAAAACATTTTTGACTCATGGTTAACTGGTTCTGTGAATACAGAAACTATTCATTCAAAGAGCTTACTGTTCTTATGCAAACACATTTATAATAAAATTTAATTGATACATTAAGAGCATTAAGGGATCAACAGAAATTAAAAATAAAGTAGACAGCCATCAGTATAACCCCAATAAAGGTTTTGTGAATGTAAAAAAAAAAAAAGAAAGAAAAAAAAGAAACAAACCCCCCAAACAAATTACCTTCGATCCGTGCTTGCTCATTCCAATCCCATCCAACCCTTGAAACGCTTCAAACCCTTTACTGTCTCGCTTCCACTTCCCTGAGCGTCATGGAGATGGAGACACACAGTGGATCCCTTCCCACGTTGGCTTCCACGCCCTGCACAGTGGATCCCTTCCCACGTTGGCTTCCACGCCCTGCAGTGCTATCTTAGGTCATATTTTACAGGACTGAATGCATTCCCATTGTTTGAACGCACCACAGTTTATTTAGCCGTTCACTTACTAAAGGGAGCCTTTGTTGCTTACGTTTTAGGCAGCTATGAACAAAAGCTGCTATGAATGTCATCACACAGGTTTTTGTGTGGATATGTTTTCAGCTCCTTTGAGTAGATGCCAAAGAATATGATGCCAGACACATGGGAAGAATGTATTTGGTTTTTAAGAAGCTGCCTCGCTGCCTTGGGAACGGCTGTGCCATTCCTCAGTAGCTGCGACTGAGCATTTCTAGTCATTGTTAATTTCACTTAGCACTTATCCATCCATGCTTCCCACTTCTCTGCCCATCGCTCTACCTTTTCTAAAACACAGTAGATTTGAGAGGGAAAGGCAGAGAGATCTCTGTGAGTTCAAGGCCAGCCCGGTCTACAAAGGGACTCCAGGACAGCCAGGACTACACAGAGAAACCCTGTCTTGAAAAAACTGAAGAAAAAAAAAAAGTAGATTTGAGATAGAACTCACATTGCGTAATGGCCAGTTTTGAAAGCACGCCTTTCGGTGGTTCTCAGTTGAGTCCCTATGATCTCACCTCAGGTATTTCTGCCTCCCCAAGGGGAATTCTCCATCCATGAGCAGCCATCTCCCATTCCTCCCTCCCTCAAGCTCCTGGCAACCAATCTACTTTCTATGTCTGTCTCAATTTACTTGTTCTAAGAAAAACAAAAACAAAAACCCTTACACAGATGCATACATAAATTATACAGTCTTTTGTGCTTGCGTTCTTCATTTAGTATAGTGATTTCAAAGTTTATTAAGTTACAGTGCGTACCAGCATTTAACATGAATCGTTTCTTTTTAAGGCTTTGTGATAGTTCAGTGTACAGATATACCATGTTTTATTTATCTGTCTATTAGCTGGTAAACATATGGATTGTCTCCACTTTTTGGATGGTATGTTCTCCAATCTGTGTTGAAACTTGGTGTCCTTTCTGGAGAAAGTACCAGTAGTTTTTAAAATAAAATTAAAAAAAATTTTATTTCTCGGCAATTGTGCAAATATATTCGTTAATCTGCCCTGCTGAGTTTAGATGGTTGGTTGACAATTACTTCATTAAACATTCTGAGATGTCATTTTTATTGAGATGCTGAGATGTCTTCTGTTATTAGTTGCACTGTTACCACAACTTTCCATATATGATTTTCTTTATGCTGCCTTAATGTAAGGATTTGTTAGGTTATCACAAACTCTTCCTTTGACTGCTGTTCATCTGCTCTTTTCACTCCATCACTGTATTTTCTCAGCATCTCTTATTTTCCAACTGTTCACTGCTGTGCACTGAATTCTGGGTAATTTCCTCAAATTGGTCTTCTAGTTTACCTGTAGAAGGGTCTCAAAGGATATGTATATGAAACGCCCAGTTTGCAGGAAGGCAAAAGTATGTTCCAGAACTCAGATTTTTAATGATTAAGAGAGTCCATAAGTGTGCAATAAATGCCTAGTTGCTGGCTTTCAATATCTTACTATACTGAAAGGACAAGAAATGTATCGGTAAAGGTAAATATCAGAAGCAGCTTGCTGATAACACTAAACGTAAGTTTATATTACTATTTTCCCAAGATTTTTCTCTAACTTAAATTTATTGCATCCCAATTAAATTCATTTCATACACACCTGAGAACAGCAATAGCAAATATTAATTGCCCTCCCGACCACTGTGACAGAAACACCTGACAGGAGCAACATAAGGGGGGAGGGGTTGATTTTGCCTCACAGCATCAGGGCGCTTCAGCTCACCATGTTGGAGAAGGTATGGATGGGTGACCCCATCATGGCAAGAGTGTGGCAGAGAGCCAGACACAACTGGAGGCACATGGGGCAGTGCAGGGCTATCCCTCATGACCTTTATCTTCCAGCCAGACTCCACATCCCAAAGGCCCTACAACTTCTCCAAACAGTACTCCAGTTGGGGACACTTGAGCCTGTGGGGCACATTTCACATTTGAACCATAATTTAGAGTAAGTCCCCAATAGTGGTTGCCATGGCTTCATGGTGAGTGTCTCCCAAAGGTCGTGCGTTACACGTGTTGGTCCCCAGAGTGGCAATATCTGGAAGGAGGGCCTTGTGGAAGGCCTTAGGTCACAGTGAGGCTCTGATTCCTCCACCCTTCTCTCTCTTACTTTCTGGCCATGCAAGGATCGGTTTGTTCCATCATGTGCACACACCTTGCCATCTGGCACCCTGACAGAGGTCTAAGAGGCAGTGGGTTTGCCCAACCCAGACTGGATCTTCTAAGACTATGAGCAAGAATAAACTTTCTCTTTTATAAGTTAATTACCTTGTGGATTTGGTTAGAGTTAAAAAGCTGACCAACACTCATGTTTAGTTTTGGGGGGAAGAAAGGATTCAAATTACAATGATTCAAAAAGGACCAGTTTTAGTGACCTTCAAGGTCATGCAGGAACTCATTTGTAATAACCACGTGCAAATACTGTTTAATTCTGACTAGATTAATTCTGATAAATGTGAGTTAATGACTATGAAATCCTCAGCTCCAATTGGAAATTTCTTTTTTTTTTCTTTTTTTTTTTTGTGAATAGGCCCTGATAACATTTTCATTCAAATAGATTAAGGATTTAAAGATCTGTAGTATTTGGTATTTCACTGGTTTCCTTGTATTTAGAACTAGCGGAGGCCGAGGCACCCACCCATTCTCTTCTACTCTGCTTTGTCCTTGCTGGCTTACGGAAACTAGTTGTAAAGAGATCAGAGAAGCAGCACAGTTGAGTGATTTATGCAAAGGAAGCCAGGTTAGGTCTCTGAGCTACCTTTCTAGGACTACCACAGGTAACCTTTTGGCTGCTGAAGTCTATGCTTCATATTTTCTTTTATATTAGCAGAAATTTTGCTTCTTTAGTTAAGAGAAAAATGAAACAAAACAAAATAAGTCTTAGGGGAAAAGGTCAACTCATGTCTTAGTAACAGAGTTATAAGCACGGGCCAGAAACACAGGAAGCCCTGACTTTTAATGGTGCTGTGTTGTCACCATTTTGGCTTTATTTTTGCCATTTCCAGGATGTCTTGGCAAATAGACGGTGGCAGATATAGCAAACAATTCATTAAGAATGAAATTCAAAATATCAGCACTGATAAACATTACTGTGTTTTAACTTTATTTGAAATAACAATCCTATAGCCTACTTTTTTTTTTTTTCCGGAGCCAGAATGTTTTTTTAAATATTTTACAGTGACCTGAATTCTGGTGTTACCTGTAATCACTAAGTGGGCCAGTCTGTCCAGATGGAGATGGAATGCGATAACATAGGAATGTATAGAGTTAGTAAAAACTGTCCCAGCCCTGACTTTGAACTCAGCCATATTCTTGGCTCCATCTTCAAAACATACTCAGAATCAGACCAATATGGAGCTGGTGTGTGACTGAAAAGGACCACAGATCCAGAGCTGATTTTGACCACAGTTAAGAGTTATAGTCAACTCCTGATTGTAATAATGCTGTCTCTCATTCTAAGCAGTAAAATATGCCTGACCTGGACACGTGACGTACTTTTGCTATGATAGGCCACACTGTGTGATTTAGGCCAAGGAATCACTGCAGGGGAACACAGAAGGCCCGTAAATAGGTAGACACCCAGCCTAGCTACAAAATAGCTAGAAGGGATCACGGACCAGCCAGATTCTTAAAGACACATCTATACACTCGTGAGCAGTTAAAAGGGGGAAGATTCTGTGTGCCACCGAGTTTTGAACTGTTTTCTGTATTTATGCACACAGAGAAGAATCAGTTAGACACTTCACATAGTTAACAATGAAGGAATTTCTAGGTGAGGGACATGTGGTATTTATCGCATTATTTCTTTTTACTGTTTCATAGTTTGAGGAATTTCAAACTAAAACAAACAAACAAAAAACCCCTGCTTTGCAGGCTCAATGAATTAAGAATATGGGTTCACTTAAAAATACGAGTTTAAAGGGGGAGATAACAAGAAAAGAAATAAAAAGGAAGCTTGTAGAACCAAGAAAAGATGTTAAAGGGAAAAATAAAACCACTGCCCAGCTTCAAACCACATGTAGACACAGCTTGAGGAAAACACATGATGTGGAGGGAAAGGACGTGAAACGAAAGCGATCTGAGAGAAGATGGGAAGATGGGAGACAGACAGCTCACGGAAGCTGGCGTCAGGTGTTACTCATTGAGCCAGATGTCTATTTGGGATCTATTTAGCAACTTCTAAATATTAGACCCTATGTGGGATGTAAAGTCGCCCAGGATGTCCAGAGGGAGCGGAGAAGGCAACAATACGACACAGCACACCTGCGAAGTGTGTGCAGCATGTTCTGTGGCAGCACAACTCTGCCTAGGCTGCACAGCTCTAGAGTCCAGAAGCCAAAGTCAAATTTGTTGAGATAAAACCAAGGAGTTGGGAGAGCTCTGCTCCCACTGGATGCTCCAGAGGGGAACTCACTCACTGTCTCTTCCAGCTACTTCAGGCTCTGTATTCACACTGTCTGCTACTCCTCCGTGTGTGTCAACCTCCCAATCAAGGGCATACTCCCAAACAACCTAATTTTTTTTTTTTTGCACTAGGGCCCACTTCTTTTTTCATTAATTTATTTAATCACTTTACAGCCCAACCACAGCCACCTTCCTCTTCTCCTTCCAGTCCCACCCTTACATCCTCCCATTTCCCCTTCCCCATTTTCCCCCATTTCCCCTTCCCCTTCTCTTCAGAGAAGGGAAGCTCTCACTGCCCCGCCATGGGTACCAGCAGACCCTGGCACTTAAATCAGGATTGAGCACATCCTTTCTCACTGAGGCCAGACAAGGCATCCCAGCTAGGGGGAAACGACCCAAAGGCAGGCAACAAAGGAGCCCCTACTCCAATTGTTAGGAGACCAACATGGTGACCAAGCTGCTCATGTGCTACATATGTGTAGGGGGCCTAGGTTGAGCCCATGCAGGCTCTTTTGGTTGGTGGTTCAGTGTCTGTGAGCCCCCGTGGGCCCTGGTTAATTGACTCTGTAGGTCTTCTTGTGGTGTCCTTGACCCATCCGGCTCCTACAATCCTTCCTCCCACTCTTCCATAAGACTCCCTGAGTGTGGCCTATTGTTTAGCTGTGGGTCTGTGCATCTGTTTCCATCAGCTGCTGGGTGAAGCCTCTCAGAAGACAGTTATGCTAGGCTCCTGTCTGCAAGCATCGTAGAGTATCATTAATAGTGTCAGGGATGGCTCTCTTTTATGGGATGGGTCTCAAGTTGGGCCAGCCATTGGCTGGCCAATGCCTTAATCTTGGCTCCATCTTTATCCCTACACTTCTTGTGGACAGGACAAATTTTGGGTTTTATGGGTGGGTTGGTGTCCCTCTCCCTCCACCTGGCTAAAGGAGGTGGCCACTTCAGGCTCCATATCTCCTGTTGCTAGGAATCTCCGCTAGGGTCATCCCATTGATTCCTGGGACCCTCCCCCATCCCAGAGATGTCCCCTCACCCCGATTTCCAACCCCACCTCTTATAAGTCCCATAAATTCCCTATAGGGCCACAGGCTAGGGAACAAACCTTCAACACGTGAACCTTTGGGGACGTTATCACAAGTGCAGAGGACACACAGTAGGTGGGAGACCAGGACAGAAGAGTAACCAAGAGACAGCTTTCAGGGGCTCAAGCAAGAAATAGGATAAATGAGGAGATTAATTGCAACAGGGTCATGCATAAATAATATCCATAGCAGCAAATACTGGCAACAGTCTGGAACCTGTGATATATTTTAGATTACTGGATGGATTAGACTGTTCTAATCCATATTAACCTCCTTGACTCTTGAGATAATAGAGTTGTCAGTAGTACTGACTTGAAATAGGGCTAAAACTATGATCTTATATGTGAAAAAGAAGAAAAACCTTTAGTCAGAAATATAATTTTAATTTGTTATCTTAGTTATTGCACACTAAGATATTCGCTATATGCTATAGGTTATTGCATTCCTATTCTAAATAGGTCTCATGAGACTGCATCCAAATCTGGTGACTATAAACACCATCAGAAAAGGTCAGGGTTACATAACACTGTGGATCATTGCTACACGCAGTTCTGTGCCAATTTCTAATCAACCTTAAAACCTCTGCAGACAACCCCAACATAAGTGCTTTCCCATACAATTAAGAACTATTATGGTTTGTCTTTTACTAGAGAGCACATTTATTCCCACAAGTGTACATTCCTCACTAATTAACAAACAACCCCCACAAACTCAGTCAAGGATTAGCTGTGGTTTACTAGGACGCCATCCTGCTCTTCACTTCTGAGAAACTGAAGCTTCAGGGGAGCAATGCATGGAAAAAGGAGAGAGAGAGAGGCAGGGGGTGGGGGGAGACAGAGACAGAGGAGAGAGAGACAGAGACAGAGAGACAGAGAGAGGGAGAGAGACAGAGACAGACAGACAGACAGACAGAGGTGAGAAAAGGTGAGATTCTAGTTCAGGCAGGAAACTTTAAACTGAGTTCTATACAAAGCAAGTTAGTTCTGCTGGCATCAGGAAGGGACTTAGCAACCCCTGACAGCCACACTGACCACACAGGGTGCTGCTCCTGTTCCTTCCTAGATCAATAGTCATGATTTTGAAACCTATAATTCTTGGGAAAGAATCGGGACTACATGCTGCCTTTTGCAGGCCCAGCCCAGATGGTGGCTGTGACAACTGCCCTGAAGCTGACTGCTGTGAGCCTTCTCTCCCCTGGGTTTCCAGACCACAGGGTTCTTTGGGGAACAGTGCCTGCCTTGAGCTCCAGCAGCAGTTTACCACCACTTTCCCTGAACATGGAGCTCTGTTGACTCTAGCAGATGCTAGCCATGGGCGACTTTCAGGCAGATGCTAGGCACTGGTGAGTTTCAGGCAGAGGCTAGCCATGGGCGAGTTTCAGGCAGATGCTAGGCACTGGTGAGTTTCGGGCAGATGCTAGCCACTGGTGACTTTCAGGCAGATGCTAGCCACGGGTGAGTTTCCGCCTGAGCTTGTGGAGGGAACATGATGTTGCCTCACACTATCTGATCTCTGCCAAAGCCTCCTGAGGCCCTTGCATCCATCAGACCAAATCTTTCTGAAGCTAAGGCTGGAATCAAGTTTAAGTGTTCTATATGCCTTGGATACTGTGACATGGGCTCTTCCCTGCCTCTAAAAGGCCAGTTCTCAAAGCCAGACTAATCTCTCCTACTCCAGCTCCTATTCTAGCAAAATTCTTCTATCCCACTGGTCCAGTAGCCATGTCATAACAAACCTCATAGTCAACATGCATATGACACCCATAGGATGTATTAATAGTAACTGTTAAATGGCTCAAAAGACTTGTAAGTGGCTGTGCGTATAAATCTCTTCATGAACGTGGCAGCTAATCAAAACATGCTATGTGTTTGAATCTTACCCACAATGCACTACTCATCTCTCTACCACTATGACTCAGGAGGCCTCTGCCAAAGGTGTCTAATGATATTCCCTGTCTGCTCCGATTCACTTAGTCGTAGCCACACACAGTACCATATTAGTTCTGGAGGTTTCATGCACATCGTCAGAGAAGATAAACAAAAGATCACTCCTTCAAATGCTGTCCAAGCAACTTTCAACCTTTTTATTAGGAATTTACAATTTCTACAAGTAATGTTATGGTTTATGGGTAGAAAGTGAAACGATTAAATAGGGGAGATTAACACCTATCACTTCACATTCTTATCACCCTTACGCTAAGGAAATTTGAAATTTACTCTTTGCTATTTCAAATGTGTGATGCATTATTAGCTATATTTACCCCTGTGTGGCAGGGTTCCTCCTCCTGAGACTGTACTCTGTGGCCATCGTCCCCGCAGCCCTCCCACGCCCAGACAATCGGCACTCTGCGCTGTGCTTTAGGAGTTGAGTTGTTTTAGATCCCACACATAAGTGAGAGCATGTGGTGTTTGTCTTTCTATGGCTGTCTTATTTCACTGAGCATAATGCTCTGTGGCAGAATTTCTTTCCCTTTTAAGGCTTAATAGTATTCCACTGTGTATCTATACCATATTTTCTTTAACTAGTCATCTGCCAGTGGACACTAACGCTGGCTCCCTGTCACAATGAACTTGGGGGGCAGTGTAGGTATCTCTCTCTTCAACATACTACTTTCAATCTCTTGGGTAATTATCAAGGAGTGGGATTGTTGGATCATATGGTCATGCTATTTTTAGAGGACTTTTTCTTGTTTGTCAAGTATATCTAAGCAGTTTTATCCTTTTTTTCTGTCTCCCTTTCCCCCCCTCCCACAAACAAGTTCAAGCATGTCACAAAAGTACAACTGTACTTTAAGAACACACTGCTCAGGGCTAATGTTAGATTTCATGCTAATTTCATGCTAAGAACATGTCTTCTGACCTTGCTATCCTTGCCCTCAGCTGTCTGCTCATAATTTTTATTGGGTGGACTGATCATTTAATTTGGGCCCTCACTGTTGATTGATTTACATAGCTTTTCTCATCATCTTCATCATCAACATCATCATCATTATTATTAATCAACAATAAAGATAGAATGTATTTGGCAGAGAGCAAATAAGCTTAGAACTTTGAAATGTCATAACCTGGAGATGCTATAGTAAAAATGATTCAAAAAATGAATCCTACAGCCTAAGCTTTTACAGAGATTACTTTTGGGTCCCAGCCACATAGACAAGGACACTGCATGGGGAGGGCTACTCCTGGTGAGCCAGGGTACAGGAGGGAAGAGATGGATGAGCTGAGGGGCACATCAGGCTGCTCCTGTGTCCACATGGCGGGGTCTTCTACTCGGAACACTCAGTATCTTCTCTTGGTTACAGAACCCCTGTTTCATGGAGAACCCAACCTTCTCAAGGAGACATATGCCTTTCAGGCCCAGCACCTCTGGCTCGATGCTTGATGCTTGATATGGGACAGAGCAGGAACCTCATCTAGTCAGATGTGAGCTCCTGTCTTCTCAGTAAGTCTCCCCCCACCCCCGGGAGTGCTCAGTAAGTCTCTCCCCCAACCCCTAGAGTTCTCAATAAGTCTTTCCCCCCACCCCCGGAATGCTTTGAGACAAGTGGATCCCTGGTGTTCACTGGGCAGCCAGTCTAGCCAAATTGGTGAGCCCCAGACAGAGTGAGAGAGCCTGTCTCTAATGCAGCTGCTAATGATGATGATGATGATGTGAGTAATGAGGGAAGACTCATCATCAACCTCTGGCTCCCACATGCATGCACACACACATGCACATACATGAACACATACGAATAAAAAAAAAATTAAAAATCCAAAGCTAAAATTAGCATGAAATCTAACATTAGCCCTGAGCAAGCCTTCTCAGGCTGAGGGTGCTGGTCCTCTCACAGTCACAGTACATGAGCTTTGATCACCCTCCCTGCCACCAACACCCCCATTAGCTGTACACCCATCCTCCCCAAAGTAAATGTCAAAAGACATGGGAAGAACCCTTGCCTTAACACTTTAAGACACCAAGTGTTACAGTTAGCAAATCTCTGCAGTTAGGAAATGGAGATGAATACGAGACTACATCAAATGTAAGACAGGTACTCTGCAGAGATACATAGTGACTGTATGCTAATCAAAGTGAAATGTTGCCTTATTTCCATATGTTTTGAGTCCTATTTTATGACTTTTCCTACAGCACTAACATTAGCTGTGCCTATGTTTGACATTTCACTACTTGGCATGTGTTATTTTAGTCTAATAACAGCCATGGAGGATAGGCGCATCATCATCATTTGAGTAGAGCATGCGGAGAAGCAGGGCCATGAAGAAGCCACCACCACACGCAGTGAAGTGGTTGTGCTGTAAAAGCTACCCAAACCAGCCACAAAGGGTCAGCGCTAGGAATGCCATCTCTACAAGAATGTGCTCCCAGGGGCCAGTTAATGATCACCAGTGGTTTAGAGAGACATGAGCAATATCCTCCATCCTTCCAAACAACAACAAACAACAACAACAAAACAAACCGACCAACCACTGGCCTGGCTTTGTGGCAATCACTCTTTGGCTCTTCCTGTAAGGTTACCACGCAGGTAAACCTTAGGTGCGGAGGTGTGGATCCTAGCATTTAAATGCTGTTTCCCACCCCATCTTTTATATCTTCTATCCTATTTTAATCAACTTCTCCCCTCTTCCTCTTATAAAAGTGATTTTGAAGAAAGGGGCCACGTAAATCTATAACTTGGCAAAAATTCTTATAGCCTAGATTTGCAGTGAGGCAATACAAATACTATAATTAGTGTGAGCTGGGCATGCTAGGGTGCCAGGTAGATTTAAATGCAAACATCTGGTCTGCCAGCTCACAAAGCACTGCAACTCTAACAAAAGGCCTTCCTTCCCCTTTCCCTTTTTAAACAAAAGCGTCAATAAAACTGTTTGATGCTTTGTATATTTGCTGCTTAAAAAAAAGAGACTGATAAAGGAAAAACGCCATATTAAATGTATAAAATAAGTTTAAAAACCTGTAAGTATAAACCGAACTACATTTTTTTTAAAAAAAAAAAAAGGATTTTTCTTAGGAAGAATATAGAAATGACCAGCTGTCTCCACCCAGGCCTTTTGAGTATTTGAACATTTAGCATGTTTCTTTCTTCTGGGGAGTATGCAACCTCTGGCAGAAGAAGAAACTGGTGATAGCAAAGCTAAGTCAATGAGGGCAATGCTAACCTCACTGCAGGCTTGCTTTCTTAAGGACAGTGGGACAAGCCATATCCAGCTCTCCTGTCTCATTTACCCTTAACACTGCACTCTTTCCAGGCTCCATCTCTAGCATGGCCTTTAGACACGTACTGAAAATGGCTTTGCTGCTGAGCCCACCTACTTGCTGTACCATCGTGGAACAGGTTATTCAGCATAAGGTCACTTACATGAGCACTGGGGATGATGTGAACCTCACACGTTTGTTGTGGGGCTCGAAGGAGACAACAGCTACAAAGTGTCACACAGTAAATATGTAACAAAAGTCGGTCTCTCACTTTGCCTCTTCCTTGCCAAGTGGTTTCAATTTCCTTTAAACCTGTTGACCTTAAAAATTCAAGCTATAGCCTGGCAACCTACCTGTAATCCCAGCACTCAGGGAGGCAGAGGCAGGTGGATCTTTGTGAGTTCAAGGCCAGCCTATCTACAAAGCCTGGACAGCCAGAGCTACCGAGGACCCCCTCCCCCCAATGCACCAAAAACCCAAGCCATTGCAAATGTAAAGTTCAAACAAAGGACATTAAAAATCCTATGTAGAACAACCGTTTTAACCATGTCCTTGTGAATTTCAGCAATCTAAGATCAAAAATCCTCCTTTGCCATGCGCCTGCCTTCCTCCTTTGCTGTTCACGCCCTCATCTTTCTATGATGGTTCTTTATTCAACACACAGTAGGAGTGGATCTGAAGATCCCAAACCTCATCTCAGCAGCAAGGAAATTGCAGCTTGAGGAGATGAAGTGATTCACTCAAGTGTAATCAGCTGTTTCACAGTGATCAAGGGCAACTGGCTCAATCACTGGCTGGAAACCAGATGCTTACGGTTGTCAGCAGCTGAGAGAAAGGGGGAGCAAAAGGGGGGGTCAAGGTGGCGAGTGCACTGTGGTCCTATGCGGAAGAAATACTAGAACCTGGATTTGTTCTTTAATTTTTGTTGCATGTATGTTTTATGTGTGGTGTGCTTGTATATACTTATTCCTGCGTACGTGCGTGCGTGTGTGCCTGCCCGTGTGTTATGCATGTAAAGGCCAGAGATTGATGTCGGGTGTCTCTCTTGATCATTTTCCACCTTATATATGGACTCATCATGTCTTGCTCAAGCCTAGAGCTTGCCGATTTAGCTAGTCTCCTTTTCCTGCTTGCTCTGGGGAATCTCAGCTTCCAGAGTGCTGGCATCCTACAAGGCCACCTTAACCAGCAGCATTTATGTTCTGGGCACCCATTGTCCAGTCCTCCTGTTTGCATGGCAAGTGTCCTTAGGCCTGACTATGAACTTCTAATGCTTGAGGACATGACGGAAACTTAAAATGTTATAGCTAATTTCATTTTTAAAATGAATTCCTTGAAACACAATCTTAATTCTTTTTTTTTTTTTTTTTTGGTTTTTCGAGACTGGGTTTCTCTGTGTAGCCTTGGCTGTCCTGGACTCCCTTTGTAGACCAGGCTGGCCTTGAACTCACATCGATCCTCCTGCCTCTGCCTCCCGAGTGCTGGGATTAAAGGCGTGTGCCACAATCTTAATTCTTAATTTAAAGTGGCAACATGTTGCCACTTAAATGCATCAATAACGTTAGAGGAATATGGTAGCTCAGACAATTCAACAAATGTCTTCAAAACTTAACTAAAAAGGCTTTCTATGATGGAAGAAAATTCTGCTCTAAGCTTTAAAAAAGAATATCTGAATCATATCTTCAAATATTTTACTAAAGGGGCTTCTTTAGGGTTCTCAGGATTGACTTTCGATAAACCTTTGGTTTTTATTTATATAAGTAAAATGGAAGTGTGTATATATGTATGAATAAATGGTGTATTTTAAATATGACTTTTAGATAAGAAACATCATACTATGATATAGTTTTAATCTTAAAACCATTTCAATCTCAGTTTTTAGACATATATAACGTGTGTGTGTGTGTGTGTGTGTGTGTGTGTGTGTGTGTGTGTGTGTGAACCTGCATGAATATATGCACCATATGAATGCAGGAGCCCACGGAGGCCAGAAGAGGCTAGCAGATCTTGTCTGGAACTAAAGTTATAAGCCAAAGCTTGTGAGCCATCCTGTAGGTGCTGGGGATTGAACCCATGTCTCTGAAAAAGTAAGTAGTAAATGCTCTCAACTGCTGAGCCATCACTCTAGCCCCAGCTAATCTCATCTTTAAAGGTTTGCAATGTATTAGATACTTTAAATCTTCTTTGAAAGTCAAACATGACAAATCCTACTTACGCAACAAAGTTAATCCACACCTGGCCAGTTTCAGGCCTCTGCCTCCTGTTATATCCTAATTTAGATTTAAAAAAACCTATTTATTCTTTGTGAGTTTCACATCATGCACCCCAGTCCTGCTCACCTCCCTGTCCCTTCATCTCTACCCTTTGTCCTTGCAACCTTCCACCTCCCTCCCAAAACACACACACACACACACACACATACACACACACACACACACACAAGCAAGCAACAAAGCATAGAAAACATCTCATCTTGGAAGCTTCAGTGTGTCACTGCCTATAGTATATTCCTCTGTCCACACATCTTCACTTGCAAGTGTTCATTTCAACAAGTCATTGATCTGGTTCCAGACCTCTGGCTTCTGTGACATCGTCAATACTGGATCCTCTTTGGGTCTCCTCCCAGTTATCTTGTTGTTACTCTCTGTCATAGGGATCCTGCAGCTTTGTATCAGCAGGACTGGCCCTTTCAAGCATCCCAACAGTTTGAAGATGATATAGATTTTGGGGTGGGCCAATTCAAAAGCCTGGGTGGTAGTTGAGCTGGTCAGTATGCGGGTTCTCCCTTATCCACACCACCAGGGCCAGCTCTCCAGCACTGTTCCACCTAGGCCACTCAACGCGGCCATCAGCAGGAGGCAGAGTCGGCTCTCCCACTCTCATGCACTCAAGGCTGGCTCACCTGCACCCATGCCTCCAAAGCCAGCTCCACCGTGCTGCCCAGTCAAGGCTCCCAAGTGCTGCAGACTGTGAGGGGCTGGGACAGCTCTCCTGCTCTCACACCCTCGGGGCTGGCTCCCCAGTGCCTTCACCATCAGGGTGAGCTTCATTGTGTTGCCCAGGTGAGGCACAGGGGCCCATTTCCTCAAGTGCCACAGACAGTTAGGGGCAGAGCTACCTCTCCTGCATACTGCAGGTGGCGAGGGCTGAGGGGTTGAGGAAGGCATCACCGCCTCACCTGCACTATTTCACGGCAAACGAATGGCAGAGTCGGCTCTTCCATGCTCTCACTCTTGGGGCCCTCTTAGCTGTGCCTCCTCCACCAGGGTCAGCTCTACTATGCTGCTCAGGAGAGGCATAGGGCTTGCTCTCCCGAGTGCTGCAGCTATCAAGGGGGCAGGGACAGCTCACCAGCTCTTATGACCTCAGGGCCAGCTCTCCTTATTGCCACAGGTAGTGAGAGGTGAGGTGGGGAGGGCATCAAGCCCACACCAATACCACCTCATGGCAGAGTGGTGGGACCAGCTCTCCCACTCTCTTGCCCGCTGGCCTATTTACCTGTGCCCCCTAGAACAGGGACAGCCCTATTGCACTGTCTAGGTGAGGTACAGGGCCCACACTCGGCTGAGTGCTGCAGCTGGTAAGAGATGCAGTCAGTGTGGGGTGGGGCCAGTTCTGCATAGCCCCTGGACATCCATGTGGTCCCTGGCAGCTGCCCCAACCAGGAACATCTCCAAGCATCAAGCCATGTGATCTGGCCCCGACTGATATAAGAACACTACCGCCACCAACAAAGTATCTCTTGGCCCATTGACAGAAAGGTTTTTGTTTGTTTGTTTAACTTAATCTGATTTGCCTTTTGGGCTAATTGCTCAAAAAACGTCAATGGTTCCTGACTGTCCGATAGATTAGACCTTAACTTCCTTATTCCTTGTTTAAGGCAATCTAAGACCAGATTCAAGGTCCTAAGCCCTATTTTCCATTTTTTCATAACCACTGCACCCACCATTGGACTAGACTGTAGACATGGAAATTTCTAGAAAACAGGTCTGTTCCTTGTTACCAAGGTCTCTCTTTCCTGGATGTCCTCCTCCTGTACATTCCTATCCCAAAGTCCCACTCATCCTTTAAGGGGCCAACTGAAACATCAGTGGCCACAACAGCATCCCTGGCCTGATGTCCAGCTGAACGCTAACTGGCTCTGGACTTCATGATAGCACCTGGCCACTGTTTTTAGAGTTACATACATCTTCCTAGTTACCTAATAGTGCTCCTGAAAGAAAGGTTTATGTCTTGGACCACACTGAATATTCCCACCATGCTTTGTTCACCACAGTGAGCTCGGTAAACATCTTAGAAACATTATTAGCTTTCTGGACTAAAAATGTGGGCTCAACATTACCACATGGGCAGAACGCCATCACTCTAACCCTGTGTAACAGGGCATTTTTTTTTTCCTAAGTAAGCGGGACACGTTCTCAATGCAAACTATAGTGGTTTCTTAGACACCCTCCCAGGGTCATTACTGTTTGTTCTGAGGCTTTCTGCTCCTGGTATTTTTATGTCTGTCGAAGACAGGACCACTTTTAAGTGGCCACTGTCACACGAAAGCTCCTGAGGGGCATCAGGACTTTTCAACAGAGGAAGGCTGACTGATAAGAATTGATGGCATTTACTGTGAAAGCAGAGAGCTAAGCTGAGCAACCAACAGAAAGAAACTGTGGAAGCGTTTCTGATATGACAAAACAGAGGGACACATCAAAAAGCCAGTCCTGGCCTGTTGGTTGCTCCCAGTGCTGGGGGTGACTGTGGGGCTTGGGACTCAGCTCACCCCCATATTCAGCCATCTCTCTGTTCAGTTAAGGTGAAAGAGGGAAAGCTAGATTCCATTTTACTTTTACTGTCCTTGACAGTATTAGTGGCACTGGATAAAATGTTCGTTGAATGGGTTTTAAATATCAATTTGTACTTTTCCCTGAAACAAAAGTAATTGCCCTTTCAGCAGCAAGCAAATGGATAAAATACTACGGCTTCTAAGATGGCCTGACTCTGCACGCAGATGGAAACGCCGGCATAGTCCTATCCCTACCACCGAGATCTAGGATGTCAGCTTAGGAGTTCTAATTAGCATCTTCTGGATACGCCCTTCTGACGTACAATGTGTGCTATCAAGGGCAAGTCAAGCCTTGCAAACATTTATGTCACATGATAATATGTACTTGGGAGAGCCAAGACAATCAAGAATTCCAGGAAACGTTAAAGAAATCTAAGCATAAACGCTCTTCTGGGAAAACAAGGCCTTCCTGTTTCAGATGATGCCATGGCTGCTCACATCTACTGGCTCTAATATTTTACCAAGAGCACAACAGCCATTCTTAAACTTTTATTGGAAATGTGTCTAACCCACAAGCTTAACATATACTAAAGAAGTCGATGAAAAGAAAATCTGTTCTTTGTAATTCAATGGTGGAAGCAAGGAGAAATGGGAAGGGTCCCCACCACCATTCCCGATTTTATTATCTTTTGTGACAAAACACAGACTTAAGGCAATAATGCCTCCTATATCGAAAATTAATAAGGTGGGACTAAGCTTAGTTATATAAATCTCTTCCAAGTTCAGAAACTAACATTCAGGCTACTTGCCAAGCATAAAAGGGCTCTAACCCTTTGATTGAAGTTAAAGCCTCCCACTTAGGACAACAGTAACAAATTGTATGGATGCATTCTTGTAAAAGAAAAAGATCCATGGCTCTGTTAATGCACAAGAACAAAGTAACAGGCTTAGGGAAACTAGAGCAAGCTCGAAGCTCCTCCATCAAAGCTCACTTGCCTCACTTGGAAGACAGGGAGGCAGGACTGGGTAGAGCTTTTCCCTTCCCTGATCTTGAGGTCATCCAAAACAAAAACAAAACACCTCTAATCCTCTTTGACACTCTTAAATGTTTAGTGCCAGCATAAAACCGTGTTGTGTAGGCTGACAATATTTTCCCAAAGGAGAGTGGTGAATAACTGCTGTCTGTGCTTCTCAGAGGGAAGGGTGATGCTGAGACCTTGGGGACACAACTCTGCATAGAGTCGACATTGGGAGTCCTTAATGAGTTTCTGTTTCTGAGAAGGATATCGCTTTTTTTTTTTTGCTTTTTTTTTTTTTTTTTTTGTGACTGTGAAAGGAACCTGGAGTGAAAATCCACCCCCACAGCCTTCAGATCCTTCCAGAAGGGGAGGGAAGCTATGGGAGGTGAAGTTCTTAAGGGCCCAGAGGCCCAAAAGTGAGGCCGGGGAAGCAGCCTAGGGGTCTGCTGTTCCGCTGAGTAGGGCGGGAAGGGAGATAGACGTGTGGCGGCGTCACGTGGCAGCCATGCCCACTCCAGCGGCCGCTGTCACGGGGGGGGGGGGGCGGCTGGCAGGGAGGCGCCCAGGCCTGGAGCCTCCGCGGGGCCTGCGTGGAGCTGGCGGCCTTACCTGGTTTCTGCGGTACCAGGCGCTCGACAGCGAGCCATTGCCCGGGCCTGGCGCCCAGTACGTGAAGTTCCGAGACAGCTCATCCAGGACGGCAGAGGCGTCGTCCTCGGGCCCGGTGGGCGCCGGCGCGGCCATGAGGACTGGCTCCATGCGCTGCGGCTGGGGCGCGGCACCTCCCGCCTGGCCGCTCCTCCCGCAGCCGCAGCCACTTCCTGCCGGGCTACAGCGGCCGCCACCTGGCTCCCGCCGCGCAGGTGCGGTCGGGCTCGGCTTAGCTGCTCGGCTTCTTCCCAGGCCAGGGTGGCTACACCTGCTGGCACAGGAATGAGATCATCTCCTTTGCCTCTGAGATCTACTGAGCGCATAGCAACGTTTGTCCGAGTGCGTGGAGAAAAGGAGCCTTAAAATGGTCCACATAGGGAAAAAAAAAGAAAAGGTCCGGGTCGCTCCCTCTCCCCAATATTACGAGCGGCGTGGAAATTAAGAGTCCAGCAACTGACAGATCCTTAGGAACTATTCTTAGACTAGAAAAGGGGGATACCCTGTGGCAGCTGAGGGACCCCAATGTGTATGTGGTGACTTGATGGACTTTCTGACAGATCGGTCCCAAAGAATTGCTTAAAAGTTGCCGCCCGCTATATATAAAGATTTAGGTTAGGACAGAAATGTTAAGAACAACCTTAAGAACTCATACCTGATGTTCTAGTCTGACCTGTTTTTTACGCTCTGTTTCAGTACAAATGATCTTTGCCATATCTCTCACTTGGCGCGTTCTATGGTTTTACGCTATTGCCTGAAGTGTCTGCACTGAGAGTTCTTTTCTTTTCAGGGCACTGAGATTCTTAAGCAATGAGCTTTATCTTCCAAGAGAGATAGGAGAGAGAGGACACAGGAGACAGGAGAGGAGGGAAGGGGATGGAGGGGAGGGGAGGGGAGGGGAGAAGGAGGGAGGGAGAGGGAGGGAGGGAGAGGGAGGGAGGGAGAGAGAGAGGGGCGGGGGGTGGGGGTGGGGAGAAAGAATCCTGCCTAGCTAGGTCCCGGAAGAAGGCTGTGATGGTTTCTTAGGCAAACTATGTAAATGAAGAAGAAAGTGTGAATAAGTCATTTCAAATTCAGCAAAAACAAGCAAGTCATCTCTACAGTTGTGTTTCTTGCTTGAGTAACCGAAATGTGTGTCAACAACTAATAATTGTAGCTAACTATGCTCAATTAAAGAAGCTAATTTATTTCAAATAAATGCCTCAAAGAAAAATATCGAGTTGCTATATTTCACTATTTTCATAAGCATATGGTGCTGCTGACTTGACCCCATGGCCTCTTGCGCGTCCACGCTAGCCCTGAGCCACAAGTCTTCCATGTGCTTCTATGACCTCACTTCCGCTGTTCTGCTCTGCCAGAACATACACCTTTATTAGAAAGTGTTTTTCAGAATCTCCAGCCTCCACACCCATCATCTTTCCCTTTGACCTCATTGGCTAGGAATAGGTCACATGCCCAGTTTTACCTGCAAGTGATTCTTGGGCGTTTCCATCTGGAGTGTGGGATGTGAGCTCATCCAGGAAGAAAAGAACAAGGCAGAGGGGAACCAGCAGAGCTGGTGCGATCACTCTTTAGCATTTTCTGTCAGCCAGATTGTATGTAGGCATGTAGGCTCTCACAAGCAAAATACTAAACAGACCAGCTTTAGTTTGCTTTCCGCAGTGACAGTGACATTCACAGGTTTTGTGCCTGTGCTGTGAGACCTTTATGATCAGGCCCAATGACATGCTACGCACGGCTCATGCCACTTTATTTCTTAAATTAGAAGATCGGTTTTGTTTTCTTTAGATTTGGATAAAACCTCCAATTTTGTAGAAAGATAGCACTTGGTGGAGAAAATGTGTGATGTGTAGCCTATGCTATGTTGTTTAGTTGATCGATAGGTTCCAAGATACGAGCGCCATCACTGTTGCTGTCCTAGTGGATGTGGGTGGTTGAAACAAGCAATTCGTGACCAGAGTTCCTTCCCACAGAGTTCACAGGAGGCGGCAGGGATGCGTGTGAACTATTTTGGTCCCAGCTGTGTAGGTGGAGCTTCTGAGATTGTGCCTGCTTTTGATGGCCTCTGCCTCTCTCAGGGCTTCTTGGGGGCGGGGCAGATTTCATCTCACCCAGTCCTTGGTGCTGCTCTCTGGAGGCTGACTTACTGTTTACTCTGGTACCACACCCACCATTTGAAGCTGGGCTTCACTCAGCGCTTGAAGAGTGGGTTCCACTTGGCCCCTCCTTATTTGGGATCGTTTAACTTTAAAAGCATGGTCTTTAGCAAGACTCAGTTAACACTAGTTTGTTTGGGAGTTGGGGGTTGGTTTTGTTATCATTATTTTTACAATAAGCATCTCGCAATTGGTAAAGGGAGGCTCCAAGGTAAGATCAGACCCAGCACCTCACTTTCGGTATGCAAGTGAACTACAGACTGGAAACTTTAAAGAGGACATCAGAACTTTCATGCTGATGACTCTGCTTATTCGCTGTGTGACATTGACCCACTAACTTCATTCCTCTGAGCTGTTCAGTCCTTTACATACAAGGGAGACAATGAGGAACAGGAGAAACGGCTCAGTGGTTAAGAGCACAGCCTACTCTTACAGAGGACATAGGTTCAATTCCCAGCACCGACAAAGCAGCTCACAACCATCTGTAATTCCAGCCCCAGGGAATCTGAAGCCCTCTTCTGCTCTTCTATGGCACCACATGCACACGACACACAGACATACATGTAGGCAAAACACTCATACATATAAAATAAAAAGAAAGAAAATTGCAAAAAACAAATTTAAAAAGGAGATTGTAAGTGCTTAAAACAGAAAATATCCAACAAATGCTGAAGTATTCAGTTAATGTTGGGTTTTAGTACCTATAACCTTCAAATAGGGAAAACAAAACTTCTTAAACAAACACAAAAGCACAGACTATAGAGGAAAATTACACAAATTTAATTACAACAGAACTTTTATATATCAATAGACAGTATAGGATACAAAAAGAAGGCCAGGAACTGAGAACTCTTATCTATCACACCTACAACTGACAAAAACATTTCATAGCCAGAATATACAAGCAGCTTTTATAGACAAATAAGGGAAAAATAGCAGATGCGCCAGTGGAAAAATAGACAAAAATATTTTTAAAAATTCTTTCTCTCTTTCTTTCTTTCTTTCTTTCTTTCTTTCTTTCTTTCTTTCTTTCGAGACAAGGTTTCTCTGTGTAGCCTTGGCAGACCTGGCCTAGCTTTGTAGACCAGGCTGGCCTCGAACTTACAGAGAGCCACGTGCCTCTGCCTCCCGGAGTGCTGGGATTAAAGGTAGACATTTCAAAAAATTATATATCATACACTACATTTACAAAATGGGATTTTATTCAGCCATGTAGAAAATGAAATTAAGTCATTTGTAGGTACATGGAATCAAATTATCATGTTAAGTAAAATAAGCCAGAGGTAGAAAGGCAACTATGGCATGTTTTTCTCTCAGATATGGAGTGTGTGTGTGTGTGTGTGTGTGTGTATGTGTATGTGTGTGTGTGTGTTCATGACACTTATGGGTGGGTGCTTGTTTTAAGAGTTTTATTGCTGGGAAGAGACACCATGACCAAGGCAATGCTTATGAAGGAAAATATACAACTGGGGTGGCCTACGGTTTCAGAGGTTCAATCCATTATCATCACGGCAGAAAGCAAAGCAGGCAGACATGGCGCTGGAGGAGCCTAGAGTTCTACATCTTGATCTGAAGGAATGCCGCACTCGGCTGAACATAGGAGACCTCAAAGCCAGGCATCCACAGTGTCACACTTCCTCTAACAAGGCTACACCTCCTCCAATACAGCCACACCTCCTAATAGTGCCACTTACTATGGCCAACCATTCAAACACATGAATCTATGGAGGCTTTTACCTATTCAGTCTCCCACATTCCACTCCCTGGTCCCCACAGGCTTATAGCCATGACATAATGCAAAAAAAAAAAAAATGCATTTAGTCCAACTTCAAAAGTCCCCATAGTCTATCACAGTCTCAGCAATTATTTCAAAGTCCAAAGGTCAAAGTCTCTTCTGAGATTCATGCAATCTCTTAACTGTAATCCCCTATAAAATCAAAACCAGAAACAAGATCACATACTTCCAACATATCATGGCACAGAACATGCATGACTGATCCAAAATGGAGGAAAGGGAGGAACGAGTGGACTAAAGCAAGAGTGAAAACCGGCTGGGCAAACTCTAAAAATCATGTCTGCTGTCAAAATGCTCTTCAGATCTCCAACTCCTTTCAGCTTTGTTGACTGCAGCACACTTCTGTCTCTCGGGCTGGTTCCACGCCTGTTAGCAGCAATCCTAGGCGGTACCCCATGGCGCTGGCATCTCTAACCTCTTGTGGTCTCCAAGGCAACGCAGGCTTCACCTTTGCAACTTCACACAATGGCCTCTCAGGGCCTCTCATGCCTGGCCTCAGTGGCTTTCCTTAGTCATGGAGGGAGATCTACCCTTGATTCTAAAGCTAGAACCACATGGCCGAAGCTGCCAAGTTCTGCCACTTGCTGGGGCTAGAACATCCCCCCCCCCAACCCCACCCCCCCTCCCGCCCTGCATTCAATTACAACTTCACCGGCTTTCCGTTTTCCACAGGTTCCTTCACCATCTATGCTTGGCTGTCTTGGGATTTGATCTGTAGACCAGGGTGACCTTGAACTCAGAGATCTATCTGAGTTCTGAGTGCTACGATTAAAGGGTCCTCCTGCTGAATTAAAGGCATGTACTACCCTATCTGGACCTAAGCTTTCCTTTATTTCCTTTTCATTATAGAACTTTATAAGCGTTGCCTCAAAATTCTGGATTTAAGGTGCGTGTTGATCCAGATCAAAAGTGTATTATCCCACCTCAAGATCTAGATCATAAGCCTGTCCATCCAAATCAAACGCATGTTGTTTTCCTGCCACAAGATCTGGATTAAGTGTATCCTCCATTTTGTACTGTAGTTCGTTCTAGATATAGTCTGGTTGACAGCCAAGAATACCCATCAGAACCCACCCCTCATCACCTTGACACACAATCATATCTCCTTATGTCCAAACGAAAACAATATCCAGGTTATAATAATGCCCAACGTGATATAACTATCCCTTGTACAACCACAAATGCGCTGTAAAATTAGAATAGGTAGCAACGCACCTTGGAGAACTTCCTTTAATCAGACGGAAGCTTAGCTGGGTGGGATTTTTGCCCCAGGGTCACCATTCCCTTAGTTCCATTTAATATATTTAATCTGCTTATCTCCCTGATTCTACATCTTGATCTAAAGGCAAACAAGAGGAGACCGGAATTCCACACTGGGAAGAGTGAGCATAGGAGACCTCAAAGCCCCACATCCACAGTGACACACTTCCTCCACATCCACACTGACACACTTCCTCCACATCCACACTGACACACTTCCTCCACAATCACAGTGACATGCTTCCTCCACATCCACCCTGACACACTTCCTCCACATCCACACTGACACACTTCTTCCACATCCATACTGACACACTTCCTCCACATCCACACTGACACACTTCCTCCACATCCACCCTGACACACTTCCTCCACATCCACAGTGACACACTTCCTCCACATCCACAGTGACACGCTTCCTCCACATCCACACTGACACGCTTCCTCCACATCCACACTGACACGCTTCCTCCACATCCACACTGACACGCTTCCTCCACATCCACAGTGACACGCTTCCTCCACATCCACACTGACACACTTCCTCCACATCCACACTGACACGCTTCCTCCACATCCACACTGACACACTTCCTCCACATCCACCCTGACACACTTCCTCCACATCCACCCTGACACACTTCCTCCACATCCACCCTGACACACTTCCTCCACATCCACACTGACACACTTCCTCCACATCCACACTGACACACTTCCTCCACATCCACACAGACACACTTCCTCCACATCCACCCTGACACACTTCCTCCACATCCACACTGACACACTTCCTCCACATCCACAGTGACACACTTCCTCCACATCCACACTGACACGCTTCCTCCACATCCACACTGACACACTTCCTCCACATCCACACTGACACACTTCCTCCACATCCACAGTGACACGCTTCCTCCACATCCACACTGACACACTTCCTCCACATCCACAGTGACACGCTTCCTCCACATCCACACTGACACGCTTCCTCCACATCCACACTGACACGCTTCCTCCACATCCACACTGACACACTTCCTCCACATCCACACTGACACACTTCCTCCACATCCACCGTGACACGCTTCCTCCACATCCACACTGACACACTTCCTCCACATCCACACTGACACGCTTCCTCCACATCCACACTGACACACTTCCTCCACATCCACAGTGACACACTTCCTCCACATCCACACTGACACACTTCCTCCACATCCACACTGACACACTTCCTCCACATCCACACTGACACACTTCCTCCACATCCACACTGACACACTTCCTCCACATCCACACTGACACACTTCCTCCACATCCACAGTGACACTCTTCCTCCACATCCACACTGACACACTTCCTCCACATCCACACTGACACACTTCCTCCACATCCACACTGACACGCTTCCTCCACATCCACACTGACACACTTCCTCCACATTCACACTGACACGCTTCCTCCACATCCACAGTAACACACTTCCTCCACATCCACACTGACACGCTTCCTCCACATCCACACTGACACGCTTCCTCCACATTCACACTGACACGCTTCCTCCACATCCACAGTGACACACTTCCTCCACATCCACCCTGACACACTTCCTCCACATCCACCCTGACACACTTCCTCCACATCCACAGTGACACACTTCCTCCACATCCACCCTGACACACTTCCTCCACATCCACCCTGACACACTTCCTCCACATCCACCCTGACACACTTCCTCCACATCCACACTGACACACTTCCTCCACATCCACAGTGACACACTTCCTCCACATCCACAGTGACACACTTCCTCCACATCCACACTGACACACTTCCTCCACATCCACACTGACACGCTTCCTCCACATCCACACTGACACGCTTCCTCCACATCCACACTGACAGGCTTCCTCCACATCCACACTGACACGCTTCCTCCACATCCACACTGGCACGCTTCCTCCACATCCACACTGACACGCTTCCTCCACATCCACACTGACACACTTCCTCCACATCCACACTGACACGCTTCCTCCACATCCACAGTGACACGCTTCCTCCACATCCACACTGACACGCTTCCTCCACATCCACACTGACACGCTTCCTCCACATCCACACTGACACGCTTCCTCCACATCCACCCTGACACACTTCCTCCACATCCACACTGACACACTTCCTCCACATCCACACTGACACACTTCCTCCACATCCACCCTGACACACTTCCTCCACATCCACACTGACACACTTCCTCCACATCCACAGTGACACACTTCCTCCACATCCACACTGACACGCTTCCTCCACATCCACACTGACACGCTTCCTCCACATCCACACTGACACACTTCCTCCACATCCACAGTGACACGCTTCCTCCACATCCACACTGACACGCTTCCTCCACATCCACAGTGACACGCTTCCTCCACATCCACACTGACACGCTTCCTCCACATCCACACTGACACGCTTCCTCCACATCCACACTGACACACTTCCTCCACATCCACACTGACACACTTCCTCCACATCCACCGTGACACGCTTCCTCCACATCCACACTGACACACTTCCTCCACATCCACAGTGACATGCTTCCTCCACATCCACACTGACACACTTCCTCCACATCCACAGTGACACACTTCCTCCACATCCACACTGACACACTTCCTCCACATTCACACTGACACGCTTCCTCCACATCCACAGTAACACACTTCCTCCACATCCACACTGACACGCTTCCTCCACATCCACACTGACACGCTTCCTCCACATTCACACTGACACGCTTCCTCCACATCCACAGTGACACACTTCCTCCACATCCACCCTGACATACTTCCTCCACATCCACCCTGACACACTTCCTCCACATCCACAGTGACACACTTCCTCCACATCCACCCTGACACACTTCCTCCACATCCACCCTGACACACTTCCTCCACATCCACCCTGACACACTTCCTCCACATCCACACTGACACACTTCCTCCACATCCACAGTGACACACTTCCTCCACATCCACAGTGACACACTTCCTCCACATCCACAGTGACACACTTCCTCCACATCCACACTGACACGCTTCCTCCACATCCACACTGACACGCTTCCTCCACATCCACACTGACACGCTTCCTCCACATCCACACTGACACGCTTCCTCCACATCCACACTGACACGCTTCCTCCACATCCACACTGACACGCTTCCTCCACATCCACACTGACACGCTTCCTCCACATCCACAGTGACACGCTTCCTCCACATCCACACTGACACGCTTCCTCCACATCCACACTGACACGCTTCCTCCACATCCACACTGACACGCTTCCTCCACATCCACACTGACACGCTTCCTCCACATCCACACTGACACGCTTCCTCCACATCCACACTGACACACTTCCTCCACATCCACACTGACACACTTCCTCCACATCCACACTGACACACTTCCTCCACATCCACACTGACACACTTCCTCCACATCCACACTGACACGCTTCCTCCACATCCACACTGACACGCTTCCTCCACATCCACACTGACACACTTCCTCCACATCCACACTGACACACTTCCTCTAAATCCACAGTGACACGCTTCCTCCACATCCATACTGACACGCTTCCTCCACATCCACACTGACACACTTCCTTCCTCCACATCCACACTGACACACTTCCTCCACATCCACAGTGACATGCTTCCTCCACATCCATATTGACACACTTCCTCCACATCCACACTGACACACTTTCTCCACATCCACCCTGACACACTTCCTCCACATCCACACTGACACACTTCCTCCACATCCACAGTGACATGCTTCCTCCACATCCACACTGACACACTTCCTCCACATCCACACTGACACACTTCCTCCACATCCACCCTGACACACTTCCTCCACATCCACACTGACACACTTCCTCCACATCCACACTGACACACTTCCTCCACATCCACACTGACACGCTTCCTCCACATCCACACTGACACACTTCCTCCACATCCACACTGACACACTTCCTCTACATCCACAGTGACACGCTTCCTCCACATCCATACTGACACGCTTCCTCCACATCCACACTGACACACTTCCTTCCTCCACATCCACACTGACACACTTCCTCCACATCCACAGTGACATGCTTCCTCCACATCCATATTGACACACTTCCTCCACATCCACACTGACACACTTCCTCCACATCCACCCTGACACACTTCCTCCACATCCACACTGACACACTTCCTCCACATCCACAGTGACATGCTTCCTCCACATCCACACTGACACACTTCCTCCACATCCACACTGACACACTTCCTCCACATCCACCCTGACACACTTCCTCCACATCCACACTGACACACTTCCTCCACATCCACACTGACACACTTCCTCCACATCCACACTGACACACTTCCTCCACATCCACACTGACACACTTCCTCCACATCCACATGACACACTTCCTCCACATCCACAGTGACACACTTCCTCCACATCCACAGTGACACACTTCCTCCACATCCACACTGACACACTTCCTCCACATCCACAGTGACACACTTCCTCCACATCCACACTGACACACTTCCTCCACATCCACACTGACACACTTCCTCCACATCCACACTGACACACTTCCTCCACATCCACACTGACCCGTCTCCTCCAGTAAGGCCAAACCTCCTAATAGTGCCACTTGCTATGGCCAAGCATTCAAACACATGAGTCTATGTGGGCTATACCTAATCAAACCACGACAGTGCCCAAAGACATCAGAAGAGAGCCTCCAATCCTTCAAGCCAGAGTCGCAGGCAACTGTGAGCCACTTAAAATGGCTACCGAGAACTCTGCAAAAGCGGCGAAAACCACGGAACCATTTCTCCATCACATATACCGAATCATATAAAAAGTGGCATAGTATTTATATGTAACTCACACAATCCTCCCACATCATTTACGTCACTTTTACATCAGCTCCCAGTACAAAGTGACAGTTCTCTACGTGGCTGTACACTATGTTGTTTCGGGGAACAGTGGCAGTGAAAAGTCTGGACTCCACAGAGAAACCCTGTCTCGAAAAACCAAAAAAAAAAAAAAAAAAAAAGAAAAGAAAAGTCTGGACTCGCTCTGCACATAAGCCCAGATATTTTGAACCCACAGCAGGGTGAATAGGAGTCTGTGGCACCTGCAGATATAAAAAGCTAATAGTGTAACCCAAAATAGAGTGAACAGAAACCCAGGCAATTGGGGTTCTTGCATGATGGAGTTTCCATGGGGAAGCACAGAGTCCCTTAGGTAGGGTGGCAGCACTGGTGGACACTATGAAAGAACAGCTAGACGCCAAGGGTGGTATATAATGGAGAAACACCAGAAACGACAAGTTAAGAGAGGGCTATGGTCCAAGAGAAGACACAGAGAAAGCCGGGAGATAAGGTAAGTTGTTAAAGGCGACTGTTGCCGCACGGCAGGAGGGAAGAAGGGTAAGTGTGAGATATGTTCTGGCTGGGGTGTGTGGGTGCAAAGGCTGCACCGTTGGCTAGGGAGAAGAAGAGAAAAGAAAAGGGCAGTTTAGAAGGGAAGAATGCGTTTAGCTTGAGTTTGATACTCATGCATTTAGGGGCTTTAGAACATTCAAGTAGAAAAGGATGTGCAAAGGAAGAGTGAGGTCAGAGCCAAAGAGATCAACGGGGGAGTCACCCACACGCAGGTGTCTGAAACTAGCCAGAGAGCAGCAGTTTTCAAACTTCTGTAAAGGGCTCTATAACAAATATGTTAGTGCTTCTGGGCCACATGCTCTGTGTCACTATTATTCAATTGTGCCACTGCAATGTGAAATCAGCCAAGGACATGTAAACAAAGAGATGAGACCGTGTTCCAATAAAACTTTATTTACAAACGCAGACGGCTGCTGGTTTTGTCCCCTGGGCCCCAGATTGCCAACTCTTTCTTTGGAGAGAAAAAGGCAAACACAAAACACAAGGCCAACAAAGACCGCTGGAGAGGTAAACAGATATTTCACTAGTGTTTATGCCTTGTGAGTGGCAGGATCTCAACTCAAAGAGAAATTAAGCAAGCTATAATTAAAGGCTGAAAAGGCGGGGGGGGGGGGGAGCTTGGCTGTGGGTGTAGAAACCTAATTGTGGGGTTTAGGCTTCATCTTCAGGTCAGCTTTGCACTGGCGTGACCACAGCCACCAGCAGCTTTCTGGTGTCCACCTTAGAAGCCTGGGTTCAGAAAGATGAAGGGAGCAGACACATTGGACAATTAGTTCCGGGTCTTCATGCCTTCATATGACATGATATTTGCATTGTCCCATTTCTTGCTCAGTGGCCACGACTGCTCCCACTACTGCTATGGGCCTTGTGGCTTACTGTGGCCAGTGGAAATGTGACAGAGAGCTAGTTCTGGGCCGAGACCTTCAGATGCATCTTTTTCTTGTCTCCTTGTCCTGTGCCCCATCCATGTCTCTCCCTGGTAAAAAAAAAAAAACAACAACAACAAAAAAAAAAAACAAAAAAACAAAACACTGTTAGGAGATAATAAAGAAAGCCATGAAGAAGACTTCAATAGAACTATGTCTGTCCTGAAGATTCTTAGTCAAGGAAAAAATAATACAGGCAGTTAAAAGTCTCTGTAATTTGGAGGTTGAATGGTATACAATACAACTAATTAAGGGCATTTTCACCCAACTTTGGATAGAAAAATCTAGTTAAAAAATCTCATTGACCTGATGAAGGTCATGTCATTTACCCAACACCAGTCAGTGAGGGCAAAGAGATTTAGTACAATTGGTCCATTTGGGTCATGACCTCACTCTCTTCAAGAAAATGGGAGTGCTGCAATGTAAGGAGAAGGGATGCTCAGCCGACCAAGCAGTCAATACTGTAGAAAGCCTGCGAAGAGTAGCACCATGGTAACTCGGGCAGGAGGCAGATCGAAAATCACGGGTGTGTTGAATAATGCCGTATACGGCAAAGAGGGCACTGAGACAATAAATGAAGTGAGTTTATTGGTTTTGGAAACCATGGGGGCTGATGACGATCCCTCGCTGAGCAGTTCCAATTGACTATTGGGTTGACAGATTACAGATAACTATTAAATGCCAAAAAACCCCCTATAATTAATTGAAAAAGACTGGTTTTTTATCTGGAACCAGATAGGGAAAAACTGACGGTTTTATTTATCTGAGCATCACGTTGAGGGGGAGACTTCTGCGAAGGGGAATGTTGGGGTCAGGCCACCCTTGAGGCAGATTCTGAATGGACAAGCTCAGGCCTGGTGTGACGTTTGGGAAGCAGGCATGAAGACCAGATCCAAACAGTGTGGAACTTAAAGCAGGAGGATTTGGGGAGAGAACTGCCCAGGAGAGGGGAGAAAGGTCACGGGAGGATGAACTGACAAGAACTTCTGGTCTCCTTCCTGCTGCATGAAGAACAGAGCCAGCTTTGAACAAGAACAAGTGTATTCGTCAGAAAACAGCTAATGTGGTGCCTCATCCTCTCGGGGCTCTGACCTTTTCTTGGCTCCTTTCAGGGCCTCTTTCCTCACCTTACTGTTCCCATGCCATCCACCTGCTTTTATTATCTTCTCACTAGGGAGAGATTCCCAAAGCTGCACCCCATCCCAACAAGCCTGGCTGTGTCGAGTGGATGCCCACCCTCATCCCTCTCTCCCCTGTGGGTCCCTGTTGTGTCCCTGCTCCCCCCCCCCCTCCACCTCAGCAGGCAAGCCCTATCTCATTTCTCATTTCTTCACTCACTGTTTTGAAGAGGCATCTGAGGATGCATCTGTGGCAGGATATTAACGTAGTAGCTCTTCCCCTGGGGTTGTTTGCTTCCTAAGTAAGTTCTCTTGGCAGAAATTGAGAAACTGGGTACATGAAAGGGGGGGGGGCTGGAAGAATCACCCCTCACATCTTAACACAGAGTAGGTTTGTTACTGATAAGGGTATTCCTGAACTGGGGAAAATATCCAGGGAAAGTGAGATAAGAAGTTTAATTTTAGAAATAGGATATTTCATTTGTAGCGATAAGAGATTTTGATCACCGTTGCTCATTGGAAGGGCCCTCAAGCGAGGAGTACAGGGCCTGACTAATTGCTGTTTCTACTTTTCTTTTCTTTTCTTTTCTTTTTTCAGGGCCGGGGGGTAGAATTTGGTCTGCAATCACATGTGTACTCAAATGTGTCCTTCAGGTTTCTGTGGCCATTCATATTGGATAAAACTTATTTTTCTAGAAAGAACTTTTCCCCACATCCTCTCCCCACTCTCCCCATTAGCATTATTATTGTCGTTATCGCCGTCAGCAGCTAAGATTCAGGGAATACCCGCTGCTCCCAGAAAAGATCGTGGAAATCATGAAAGAACCCGCATCTGTCATTTGCTTTAAGTGGCTTAACTTCAGTTTAGGAGAGAGAACACACATATAAAAAGATAAATATGTGTGAACTAAACATCTAAACGCTGAAGAAACAGAGCGACGGCCACGGATTCTGGTGTAAGGCGCGTGCACTGGAATAGCCTTCAAGGTCGTGGCTCTTGAAGGGCGTGGGAGAAGAGTGTGGCCAAAGTGAGTGTGGGCGTGGAAGACAGTATGACAGGACAGTGCAAATGTGTGTGCAAGGACAGAGAGCTAACGTCCAGGAGACGCACGCTCCGCTCCACCCAGCTGCTTGATGCCTGGAGAGCAGCCTCCGGGAACAGCTTGAGGTCCAGATTGTTAATTAGAATTTTTTTTTTCTGTGTAGTTTTCCAGGATCAGCATGGAGTGTCATATGCGTCTCTGGCAGGCTTCCTAACTCCGTCTAGCCAGCCGAGCACCACCACGCTGCTCCACCAACTCACATGCGTTCCTCCTGCAAAGCCTGTCTCTGGATTTGCATGCGCTTAAAACACGGAAAAACAAGAAAAGAATAAAATAAAATAAAATAAAATCCCCTCGGTCTTCTTGAAGGGAGGTGATGTTGATTTTCTCGATTGCGTCCTCCATCTGCATCCGCAGGCCTGGAGTGTCTCACCTGAGAAAGACCACAGGACAGCAGTTCGCGCTGCAGGTCCCCCACTCAGGGCTGAGGCCTTTGTGGGTCCTTCCCGCGTGCCTGCGTGTGCTGAGGACAGGGGGGAGAGGAGCTCATGTATGATGAGCTTCGCCTCCTCCCAGCCAAAAGCACAGCTGCCCACCCTGTGCCCTCCCATGTGCTTCCTGAATTTCCCCAGCTCTTCCTGCCGGCTTCATCCACAAAACCTGCACAGTGAGAAGCGACGTGTCCCAGCTACCCAGCTGCGTGCACTGCCCGCCCCAGCTTTAGTTCTGTCACCTGCCACCTATGTGGCTTTGGACCTTCACTGTGTGGGCCTTGTTTTCTCATCGCTGAGAAGAGAGGTTTGGACTAGATAGACGGCCTTTCAGAAAGTTTGCAGCTGCAAAAATGTCCTCTTTACCTTTACCTTGAACAACTTCTCTCTCCCCTGGCTACTTAGGGACAGAGAGAAGGCTCTAGAAGGATCCACAGTTCAACAAGCTGCAGCAAGACTGTTGCATCCCTGGAAACGCAGTCCAGCGGCTTAGCTGGAACACATGGGATACAGGCGGCTCTGGATTACAGCTTGTGACCCATCCCTGACCACTGTGTGGTCTTGGATAAGTGATTTTACTTTCCCGAACTCCAGTTTTCTCCTCTTTAAGAGGACTGATATAAGGTTTCTTGCTTTGTTACCTGACGGTGAGAATTCCACAAGACAAAGGGTTAAAAGTACTTTGCCACCTCTGGCCAGGAGCAAATACCTAACACACTTCATTACTATAGAAAATAAACCTTCCACGTTATCTTTTTCTTTTTTTTTTTTTTTAAACAAAATACCCGACGTATTTGTATTGTAGTTTTTAAAGTCCAGTCTGTGCAACCAGAGACCCATCACTTTTAGGTTTCTGAAGAGGCACCAAGTCATGGCAGGGTTATGACATGTTGACTGCTTAGCTCTTGAGGCAGGAAATGAAGGGACAGAGGAAGAGGAGAGGGTCCCGCCCTTCCTTTAAGGAGCATGCCCTAATTGGGACAGATCAGGAAGACCATCCCTCTAAAGGGAGTTTGTCTAGTGGTTGAGCATTGCGATTTGTGAAAGAGGATGTGAATTTCATGGTCGATTTCTGTTGTAAACATACCTTTAATGTTTTACTTTGCCTCATACACTGTCAGATTACACTGACTAACTTGATTGCTTGATTGGCAGCTGCCATACACCTCACACACAGTGGCAGCTGCCTGGGAGCCAAACTGTCCCAGGTTAGGTAAGAGACCCAGCTGGGATCAGATCGCTGCTATTGTCTCTGAGGTTCCAGGGTGTGGTAGCACTATGAATAGTGCTTTTGCTCTTGTTGTGTGTGTGTGTGTGTGTGTGTGTGTGTGTGTGTGTGTGTGTTGGGGGATGGGAGCAATAGGTATTGTAGTGCTATCATGTCTGTGGAGACCTCTGTGCAGAAGCTCTTCAAGGATTCCTCCTGTCATCGCGAGAACCAAGGTTGATTTAGACAACCTCCCAACTACACCTGTAGTTCAGTCCTGGATCCCCCACGGCACCGTCCTTCAGCTGTAGGAATTGCTGTAGGAATTACTGCAACGGCACTAGTTGCTGCTCAAGCCAGGGTTTCTGCTTTTGGACACCGACTCACGGCTGCGCCTGACACCTTACGGCTGCGCTACAGCAGTTGCTCCAGCCACAACAGCTTTAGGTGTGCCAGCCTGCAGGCCCTCCAAAGGATGCCCTCGCAGGCACGCTGGATGTCCCTGAAGCTGTCTTCAATCAGGTCACGAGGGAGTGCCTCCACATCACGTGATGGCAGAGGCAGGCAGGCCTAGGGATTCCACAGACTGTCTTGATTAAGCAGAAGGTTTGTGGTTCACAAAGTGATACATATGTGCGACTGGCTTATAAGAAGCCTCTTTTCTCTCCTCTAGTCAGCCACTGGGGATACCTCGCTCCTGTGTGCTGCAGCCAAGGCTCTGCTAAGGCATCATCTTCGTGTCTTATTGTCTACTTATGGTATTTATCATTGGCAGGCACAGCGGGTTGACCCAGGCTTGGAGAGACGGCTCGGTGGTTAAGAGTACGTACAGCTCTCCCAGAGGTCTCGAGTCCAGTTTTCAGCACCCACAGTGGGCGGCTCACAACCACCTTTAACTGCAGCTTCAAATGCTCTGACTCATTCTTCTGGCCTCTGTACCTACCCACACACACAGAATTAGGAATTAAAAATTAAACTTAAAAAAAAAACAACCCAAAATATTTTTAAAAAGTGACCTGATCTGATAGCATGAAGTACAGACAGCCTCCAGGTCTGCCGCTCCCCTGCTATGCTCCCAACAGCAGTTGAAGGCTGTTGAAGAGATAGAGCCAGAGTGTCTGGGGGGCCCAAGACTGCAGAGCTGCTGAGACAGCAAGAGGCTGCAGAGAGAGAGCTGAGCCTGCAGAAGACAAGGACCTGTGAAGAGCCGAGCGTGAGGAAGGCGAAGGGTTGTGAAGAGCTGAGCCTCTGAACGAGGGAGCTGAAAGGCCAGCAGCTGGAACAGTTCCAGAGAACTGCTGAGAGTGACCGGGAGTGCCTGAGAGCCCAGAGACCTGACACTCAAAGCTCAGCGCTGGAGATCTCAGAGCGGACAGTTCCAGCATCCAGGCCCGGAGCTGCTGACGCTAAGAAAGCTGCAGTTTGCTGACTCACGATTGATTCCATCCCAGTGGAACAAAAGCACCCTGAATCTAAAGACCAACTTGGTTCCTTTTAAAGGGTCACCTCACAATAGCACTTGGGGACTAAGCCTTTAGCACCTAAACTTTTGAAGGATACTCAAGATCCAAGCTACAGCACATAATAACACATAGGGGCTCCTTACCTTTGTGTCTTCACCAGTGGTGACAGTTGGGAAAGGACACTCTCCTGTTGAGTCATATGGCTAGACAGGAAGGTTGATGAGGGCTAGGTCACCTCTACCTGGTTTATCCTGTCGCCCAGTGTCTAGCACAATGCCTGGCACACGGCAGTACCAGAAAGCCTTTCCGAGTGGTGCAAGACAGAGCTGGTCCCAAATCACCCCCACCTTCAGCAGAAATGGTATAGTGTTCAAGATTTCAGGCTTGTTCCATCTGCTGGCTTAATGGATCCACCCATTCAGCGCTGTCTATACCTACCCTTTCCTAAGTGTAGGCCGGGGCAGTACATTAGGGATATAATGTAAGTCACAAGCCAAAGTCACAACTGCAGTTACATGGGAAAGGCAATAGGAAGCAGGTAAAAATAATCTTAATAATTGCTTTTATTTTTACCTACCATACCTAGGATGTTGTCATTTCAACATGTAACATATGAAAAGTACTTATGAATTTTCCATTCTACCTTTGAAATAGGATGTGAACATCCCAGTTGAGACCAGTACATTACAAGTGCCCAGCAGCCATTTGCCACGTCCATCCAGTGGTTGCTTTATGGGAAAGCAAAACAATAAGGCAAGCTGATGCCTCCTCTCAAAGCCACCCTCCAAGGCCAGGCCCAGCGCTCTCTGCCTGTGTGAAGGCTCCAATCTTCTCACAGTGGTTAGCCTGAGAAAGAGCTTCCGGTTCCATGGGACACATGGCGTTTCCCAAGCAGGTGACAGTTTTTACTTTATCTCTTAAACTCCCACCTTAGAAGCAACACCAAAGACATATTCGTTCTTCAAGACTCACGTTACCACAGGGGATCAGCAACTCCCAACGCATCTGAGCTTGTGAGTTGAAGTGGAGAGCATTTGTCCTTGTGTTTTCCCATCATGCTTTTGGGTATCTTTATCCACTGTGCTCTTGTTTAGATACTACCCTCTATGAAATTTCATTTGCTCACTCAGTTCAGTGAGAGCTTACTTCATATAACAGAGTTATGAGAGCAATTATGCACAGGAAGGATGCGCTTTCCACTGTGGGAACCTTAAAGCTGAGTGAGATTGGAGGAGGAACAAGCAGGGTCTCAGAACATATTGAATAGGGGAATAAATAGTTGGTCCTTGGAAGGGTCATAGGTGAGTGACTAAGCTAGCATGGGGTGGCAACACAGAAGTGTGTGTGTGTGTGTGTGTGTGTGTGGTGTGTATGGTGTGTGTGGTGTGTGTGGTGTGTGTGTGGTATGTGGGTGTGTGTGGTGTGTGCGTAGTGTATGTGGTGTGTGGTATGTGTGTGTGTGTGGTGTGTATGGTGTGTGTGTGTGGTGTGTGTGGTGTGTGTGGTGTGTATGGTGTGTGTGTGTGTGGTGTGTGTGGTGTGTGTGTGTGTGGTGTGTGTGGTGTGTGTGTGTGTGTGGTGTGTATGGTGTGTGTGGTGTGTGTGGTGTGTGGTGTGTGTGGTGTGTGTGGTGTGTATGGTGTGTATGGTGTGTGTGTGTGTGTGTGTGGTGTGTGTGTGGTATTTGTGTGTGTGTGGTATGTGTGTGTATGTGTGTGTGTGGTGTGTATGGTGTGTGTGTGTGTGTGGTGTGTATGGTGTGTGTGTGTATGTGTGTGTGTGGTGTGTGTGTGTGTGGTGTGTATGTGTGTGGTGTGTGTGTGGCGTGTATGTGTCTGTGTGTGTGTGTGTGTGTGGTGTGTGTGTGTGTGGTGTGTGTGTGTGTGTGTGTGGTGTGTGTGGTGTGTGTGTGTGTGTGTGTGTGGTGTGTGTGTGTGTGTGGTGTGTGTGTGTGTGGTGTGTGTGTGGCGTGTATGTGTCTGTGTGTGTATGTGTGTGTGGTGTGTGTGTGTGTGTGTGTGTGGTGTGTATGTGTGTGGTGTGTGTGTGGTGTGTATGTGTCTGTGTGTGTGGTGTGTGTGTGTGTGGTGTGTGTGTGTGTGTGTGTGTGTGGTGTGTGTGTGTGTGGTGTGTGTGTGTGTGTGTGTGTGTGGTGTGTGTGTGTGTGTGTGTGTGTGGTGTGTGTGTGTGTGTGTGTGTGTGTGGTGTGTGTGTGTGTGTGTGTGTGTGGTGTGTGTGTGTGTGTGTGTGTGTGTGTGGTGTGTGTGTGTGTGGTGTGTGTGGTGTGTGTGTGTGTGTGTGTGTGTGTAAGTAACATGCTTCTAATGTGAGAGCTGAAGTCTGCAGGCTGGGATGTGGGTTGTTGGGACCTGGGACGGGGAGTGGGAAACAGCATCCTAGGCTAGAGGGGAGCAAGCACATGTCTCAGACGGGAGTCTGTAAATCACGTCATCCAGCTGGAGTTTGGGAGAGCACACATGTGACTTGGGCACGGCGGTGATGAGGGATAATTATGGTTAACACTTTGTCCTTTATTGAAATCCTGTAAGAAAGATGCTGGAAATTCCCGCTCTGACTCTGATTTTTTACCTGCATTCTTAGTCTGCCTGTAGAGCTGTTTACGGGGCACTTCCTGTTTCAATTTAAATTCAACACGTTCAACATCTCTTAGCCTTTCCCTCCTTATTAAATATCTCAACATATTTCTCTGTCCTAATTACCCCATCTCAGATAATAAAACAGCAAAGTTTCGGTTTCTCAGTTAAGCCATCTTTCCACATCTTTACCTACTGAACCCAAGTTGTCACTAAGTCTTACTCATTTTTAAACTAAGTATTTGGATGCTTGTGGTCCAGGCACTTTCTGCCTTCCCTGAAGCTAATCCATCACTTATTTTTATAATAACTTTAAATTTTCACCAGCGCTATCAAATTCTAAGTGGTATAATTTATACTCTGTTGAAATATCAGTTTGGAACAAATCAGATGTTTAAAAAATTGTATCAGATGATGAAGTAGGAAAATAGTTTCAGGGCTTCAGAGAAGCTGTGAGTAATTTTTATTGGAAAACCACAGTTCTTAGACTTGTACTTATTCTTAGATTCTTCTGTCTACTTACCTTGTAAAATGAACACCAACCTTCCCTTAAAGCCTTAAGGCTTTATTGCCTGCACAGAGAACTTGTCAAAAGGGCTTTTCTTTGCTCCCCGCACCCCCATTTTTCAAGGCAGGGTTTCTCTGTGTAGCCTTGGCTGTCCTAGACTTACTTTGTAGACCAGGCTGGCCTTGAACTCACAGCAATCTGACTGCTTCGACCTCCCAAGTGCTGGGATTAAAGGCGTGCGCCACCACACCCAGCTAGGGCTTTTCATTTCATTGTCTAATTGTGTCCTTCCTTTTAAAAATAAATTCTTCCTAGAATGTGTTCCCTGCAAGTGCAGTCATTTTAACTTGCCCTTGGTTACTGAGGAGCTTACTTCACCTGGGGAGGCAACTCATTCTAACCTCACCCTCAACACTGGACATGGAAAAGTAAAAATACAAGAAGCACATTGTATTCAGTGTCTGGGAATAAATGCTAATTTCCCCCCTGTTGTATTTTGTCATATTTTAAACAAAATAATTTACTGGCTGGAAATTCTGCTTCAATCGATAAGTATTTATTGAGATTCATACACCGTGTTTAGCCTGAAACTACTTGGTGGAAGTATGATGCCTCTGTTTTCATGAGCTACACATCAGGGCACGCAGTGTGACAATGGGACAGAGCACTTAAGCCAATATTAAGTGAAAAAATTTGCATTTATATGAAGTTACAAGAAATGTGAGAGAAATATTGTCTCCTGAGCCCACAACTTTATTGGAAACACAACTGTAGCATTTGATCATTAGTTTCACTGTCAAGAAAAGAGTGAGGCAATGTTGGCTGGCGAGGCTGGGCTGGTAGCTATGAGGACCACCAAACAAGTCACCATCGCTGCTTTCCCAGGTGGCTTCTTGTGATGCTAGTTTATTTGTCACCTTGTTTAAGGTATTGAGTTGTTTGCACGATGCTGTCAAGTTACACTGAACCAGTAGACTGTAAGTGATGCCAATTACCCTTCATGATGTAGGCATGGCCTTCAGAGCACTCTGCCTTCAGATTCAAAATTACAACATCAACTTTGGTCAGAGTGGCCAGCCTTCTATCTTGCCCCACATGTTTTACATGTAAGATCTCCTGAGCTGTGTAAGCCAGTTCCTTAAATTAATCTGCAGTGGTTTGAATAAGAAATGCCCTCATAGGCTCTAGGGTATTTGAACACTTGGTTCCTACTAGGTGACAATACTTGGGGAGGCTTAAGAGGTGCAGGCTAGCTGGAGGAAGTACGTTGATGGGGTGAGCTTTGAGGGTTTATAGCCTTGTCACTTCTGGTTTGTACTCAGCTTCCTGTTTACAGTTGAAGATATGAGCTCTCAGCTTCCTGCTTCTGCTGCCATGCTTGCTTCTGCCAGCCATTTCCAGGCCATGTTAGACTCTTGTCCCTGAGCCATAAGCCAAATTAAACTCACCCTTCTGAGTTGCTATGGTGTTTTTTTTTCGCAGCAGCAGAAAAGTTAAGAAAGACATGTCCAATATACATGAACACACCCACATATACATATATGCGAATACACATACGCATACCGACACTCACCCACTCCTTACTTGGTTCTGTTTCAACAAAGCACCTACATAAAAATTATTTCCCATTTCAGAAATAACCTAGGCATTTAAAAACATAATTATGCAATATCACCCCCCCCACACACACATAAATGTTAACAGCCCACTTAACAGTACCTTTTCTAGCAATGTTTTAAGATGTGGCAAAGCATTTTCAAGGATCCTGTGGCAGAAGAAAGATCAAGTGTGCGTCTCAGATGAAAAAGAAGTGAGCTTCATGAGGAATGAGAAATGGGACAGGATCAAGAAGTTGAGGGAACTTAAGGACTCAAGAGAAGGGGATAGCAAGAAAAGAAAACAGGGAGAGAGAGAGAAGCTTGGCCTACTAATTACAAAGTTTAGGATAATGGACTCTGTCTCTAAGTATCCTTACATTGAAAAGATGTTTTAAAGGGAAAAGAGGGCTGGGGAGGAAGGTTGGTGAAAGCAATGGGGTAACATCTAAAACGACTTGAGAATTAAAAAAGTGTAAAAGCGACTTTAATTCTCCAGATGTAATTGTCTTCTCAGAGGCTTGCTGCCTCTGTCTTTCAGCCTAGGCCTACTCCTGGAAGCTTCTAGCCTCCATACAATCTAATCAAGGCCTAAAATGTTTTTAGCCTCTGAGACTTACTGCTGAGTAGACTCGCCCTTTCTAGCCCTTTCTGAACTCTTGCTGGCTGGATCAACTTAGCTGTTCTGGCTCAAAACTCCAAGTTGGCTGATTCAAACTGGATTCTCCCAGCTTCTGACAGAATTGCTCTGGCCTCACCCTGACTTTGACAGTATGTTCTCATCTGCCTCATCATTCTCTGGCTTGTTCTGCCTTCACCTGTGCCTAGTTTCTTCTCTCTCTACAACCTATCTCTGCACGACTCTCTCGGTAAAGCTGCCTCTGAACGGGCATCAACCAAACTGCCACCAGCTCAACTCCACCGCGATGCCTCTCTACTGACTCCCCCACTGCCTTTCACCTGACCGACCGACTCACTGAATTCCACACCACGGAAACTCAGTTCAACTGATCTCACTGTGAACTGACTTAACTCCCAGCTGACCGACTCTCTCTCCCTTCTCTGCTCTCAAGTAGACTCTGTCTCATGTCTTTTATTGTGAGAGTTGGGTGTATCCTTTCTCTGACTCAGTCTGTCAAATATTTCTCTGATTCCTTACTTTGTATGCCCCTCAATTAGATGTCACTTTCAAACATGGCTGCTTCCTTCTACCAACTAACTTTACCTACACTGTTAAGGATTAAAGGTGAGTTCTAAGGGCCTGGCTATATTCCAGCCGGAGGAGTCAAAGGGGCTAGGGGTGTCTGCATTCCAGCTGGATCACACAGACCTAAGTTTTCCAATGTGATCCCTTGCCAGAGCAGCTATGTTGCTGGATTAAAATTTCTTTACCCCCTGCCCCCCCCCCCAAAAAAAAAGAAAAAAGAAAGAAAAGAAAGAAAAGAAAAGAAGCAAGAATATTTAAGGCAGAAATCTGCCTTAAAATGTGAGTTTCTATGGAATGTTGCAAAATGGTACAGGTTGTTTGGTTCCATCAGGAAATGACTGTAGTTTGTCTGCAGCAAGAGTTCTAGAAGGAATAGAGTCGATTTCCGTGTCTGCTTTAACAGCTTAACAGGCCCCTTCTCTGAATTGGCAATAGAAAACCACTGGGAAGGGGGAAAATCTTCTGATTAATTAGACATAATTAGGTTGTCAGCTCATATATCATTTTGTCCTGCCTCTTCTGGATGTTTTGCAGGTTAATTAGTTCATGTTTGTAAAATAAGCTCCAAGTGCCATGTATCATTGACACAAAATTTGATGTTTAGTGTGATGAACGTAATTAAGTCATGTTAACTTCATACGAACTTTCCCTACAGGATAACGCCTGTTCTGGAAGGATCTGAGGATGGACATCAAGGTTCTTGAAACTAGCATTTCATCGAGAAAACCTTCCAAGGGTAGGTATTTTGCGCAGTCTGTGATACACATCTGAGAGCACAGGGCTGACTTAAAGCGCCGGGTTAGAATTGTGGCTTCCATTGATGACTAAAGGTTCTGTGGTAGTCAGGTGAACCCAGGGTCAACTGGAGAGTAAACAAAGCTTTTCTTTTGAACACAAATATATTTGTCAGCTATGAGATTCATTTCCTTAAAATTCAGAAATGGGTTCAAATATCCTCGAGCAACAGCTTTTTAGCAAGTTTTTCTTAAATAGACAATTGATTATTGATTCGGGAAGAAGGTTCAAATATGTAATCTGTACTCTCCTAATTGGTGACATCTGAAAAGGGAACTGAATTAGCTCTAGGGAAATGATTTTCAAACATTTGGGTCAGCAATTACTGAAGAACCCGAGACTGTCTATATGCTATATTTCATTTCTTAATTGAAATCATAAGATTATTCTATAGTAAAATGGATAAGATGCTTTTAATGAAAATATCAGGGAGAAAGAAGTGTGACATTGTTTTATATTTTATAAGGTTCTTTAATGTCTAGCTTAATGAGAAGCAGCTGCAGCCCCAGCCCAGCTTCTGCAGCCAATCTTATGGGAGACGTTGTTTTGGTTGAAGTAGTTGAAGAAAATTTTGCCTCACACAAATCTGTAACTGGAACAGAGAGGAGTATTGTAAAAGCATTTAAAGGATAATTTTGATTATCCATTTTAGATTTGACACAAAAGCTCTGAAAGCAGCAGTTTTCCTAAAGTTTTTGAAGCCATGCACATAACCTTTTGCCATCCTGAGCATTGAAAAGCCTTGCTCTATCATGCACTGATGTCTAGCACTGAGCATTTAAAAGCCTTGCTCTATCATGCACTGAGCATTTGGAAACTATCGATCCCCTAAGTTATGCAGAACTTCCAAATGCTGACACGTATCAGGACCAAGTAATCACTTTCATTATTATCATCACGGATTTCATCATAAATTCTTTAGGTATTGGTGTACTGTCAAGTTTCCCAGATTCTCATTTTCATTTGAAAGCTGGAATTTTATTATTGGCAATAAATACTTGGGATTGTGTTCTGTGAAGTGATAGTTTCATTTTGTTCACTTTAGAGAAAGGATCTGCCAAATGCTCATTTCTGATTAACATCTTTTGCTTTCACGTGAAGAAGGAGTTCCACCAAAAGCAAGCAGTTAAGCTCGCACCTCAGAGAACAGCATCATTTTCCATAACTATTATATATCAAGGTCTTCACGAGAATTCCTTTTTTAAATTAATTAATGTATTCACTTTACATGGTGATTGCAGTCCCCCGCCCCTCTGCCAAGCCTTCTCACACACCCTTCTGCCATTTTCCCCTCTACTCAGAGAAGGGGTGGGTCCCCCATGGATACCAACCTGCCCTGGCACATGAAGTCAATGCAGAGCTAGGCGCATCCTCTCCCACAGAGGCCAGGAAGGCAACCCCGTTAGGGGAATGAGATCCAAAGGGAGGCATCAGAGTGAGAGAGAGACCTGTCCCAGTTGTTGGGGGACCCACATGAAGACCAAGTTGCGCATCTGTGCATGCTCTTTGGTGCCTTGTCTCTGTGAATCTTGTTTTCTCACCTAGAATAGTGCTCCAAGGTAAACACCTAACAGAATAAATAAATGTTTATTGCTTAATCATTGCCATTATTAACTGAATTGACACAGGGAGAAAAATCAGTGCTTACCTGATAGTGAGCGTATCCAGTGACATGTACGCTGACTGTTGCGAGCACACAGTGACTGCCAGTGACATGTACACTGACCTCAGTGAGGAAAACAATGGCTTTCAGTGACATAGACATAGACCCTAGTGAGTATAGAAACAGTGACTGCTAGCGTGCTTCTCTTCCCTCATCCTAGCTGGTGCTCTATTCTATTCATGTTACCCAGGAGTCTTGCTCATTTTTTCCATTTTCTCCACCAACACTAATGGCAGAACACTCCAAAAGCACGTGATTTCCTAGTCTGATCATGGGAATACTTTGGACTTGCTGAGTCCTTTAAGAGAGTTCTGGAATGTTTAGGGTCCAGGAATCGCACTTTGAGTAGCATTAGCATTGGCAACACCCTGAACGTGGAGCAGAGAGCAGACATTGGCCATTGTTGTAAAGACAATATTTGAACTGTTCTTCAGCTGTGCGTAGGGCAGTGGGAGGCAGAGCCATTTGACGGCTCATTCTTCTTTTTTCTTTAAAACATTACAACAAGAATAGTGTATTACATTAGACATGTGTTTTCCTTTCCCTGTTTTAATTAATTAATTAATTAATTAATTACTTTTTGGATTTTCGAGACAGGGTTTCTCTGTGTAGCCTTGACTATCCTGGACTCGCTTTGTAGACCAGGCTGGCCTCGAACTCACAGTGATCCGCCTGCTTCTCCCTCCCAAGTGCTGGGATTAAAGGCATGCGCCACCACTGCCTGGCTCGTGTTTTCTTTTCCTACAGCATGCAGAAAAAAGCAGTGGGCACTGTGACTGAGTGCACATGTGCATGCAGACACATCGATCCAACTGAAGTTTCAGAGAACTGTCTTTCTCATCTGTGTTGCCTGCTATCAAAAGCAACACTCATTTTGTCTGAAGATTTTTATTCTATTACATTTTTTAAAATGTTGGTTGTGCCCATTAAATTGATTTTACATCTCACCAAAAGCTTGGAAACTGCAGGTGGAAAAATAGAATAAAATAAAAACCTCTGCTCAAAATAAAAGTACTTTCATCTGTAATTTTCTTCTAAGGATCTGGAAGTAAAGATATTCATAAACTTCTAATGGTCTGTTTTCCATGTCTTGACTCTGATGCCAATAATATCTTAACTTAATTTTATCTTATTTACATGCATGTGTGTGTGTTCGTGTGCATGTTTGTGTATGTATGTGCAGAGTGTGCACTTGTGTTGGGGATAGAGACACATCACGTATCTTCCTCCATGACTCTCTACTTTGTTTCTCTGAGGTAAGGTTTCTTGCAGAGCCTGTAGTTTTCTGATTGTGTTAGAACCACCAACCAGGAAGCTCCAGGAAATCTTCCTGTTCCTGTCTTCCCAAAGCTTGGATTATAGTCTAACACCACCAAGCTCAGCTGAGCGGGAAATGTGGGTCCTCGTATTCGAGCATCCAGCATTTCACCATCGGCACTGTCCCTCTAGTGCACCAATCTCTTCAAAACGCCGTCAGATACTAAAAGTTTCATATCAGGATGCAGGAGATGTGAATTATTACACAAAACATCCCCTTGATTTTGTTTCCTCTGGGAAAGAATAAATGTTTACCTGCATTTATAAAACCTGGTGCATTTTTGGATAAATATGCACAATTACTCTAATCAGGAGGCTATTTTGAGATTGATAATAATTATTATTCTCATAAAAAACTTAAATTGGATCTAGATTTTCATTCCAGTCAGTACTGCGTAGACACCCTACTCTGCCAATCTGAGAACTGTTATTCTGACAATAAATGCTAGAATAAAGTGACCACCATTTGGAATTTTAGATTTCGAGGACTTTTATTGCTGTGGATAAGATAGATGGAGAGGGGGCTGGAGAGATGGCTCAGTGGTTAAGAGCACTGGCTGCTCTTCCAGAGGCCCTGAGTTCAATTCTCAGCAACCACATGGTGGCTCACAACCATCTGTAATGTGATCTGATGGTCTATTCTGGCATGCGGGTGTACATACAGGTAGAGCACTCATATATACAAAATAAATAAAGAAATAATTTTTAAAAAATAGATAGAGATAAGGTAGAATAAATTTGAGGCAAATATTTTCTACCCCCTTCCAAAATCTGGTCTATATCTGCTTTCCCTCCTTAGCTTTCAAGGTATGTCTCTGTCTCCCTCTCCCCCTCCCTCCCTCCCTCCCTCCATCTCCCCCTCCCTCCCTCCCTCCCTCCCTCCCTCCCTCCATGTATTTAAAACCCACCATCCCCTTGGGCTAGTATGCAGATATAAGTGAGTACATACCATTTGACTCTTTCTGCTTCTGGGTTAACTCACTCATTATGATCATTTCTAGCTCAATCCATTTGTCCACAAATTTCAGGAATTCCTTGTTTTTAATGGCTGAGTAGAATTCCATAGTGTATATGTACCACAGTTTCTTTATCCATTCTTCTACTGAGGGACACTTAGGCTGTTTCCATGTTCTGGCTATTATGAATAAGGCTGACATGAAAGCCTTCACTTACCAGGAAACTGGGACAGAGGGGAGAACATTCTATTGGGACTCTAGCTGAGAGAAGCATGGGAGAATAGCAAAGTAGAAGGATCCGGAGGGTCCTAGAAACCTACAAGTAGAACATTATGATAGGCCGATTTGGGCCCAGGGGTCCTGCTCAAACTAAGGCACCAGCCAAGGACAACACAGGCGGTAAACTTTAAGCCCCTACCCAGATCTAGCCAATGGTCAGAACAGTCTCCACACTTGAGTGGAGAGTGGGGTATGACTTTCACATGGACTCTGGTTCCTCATATTTGACCATGTCCCCTGGAGGGGGAGACCTGGTGGCACTCAGAAGAAGGATAGCAGGTTACCCAGAAGAGAGTTGATACCGTATGAGCATATACAGGGGGAAGAAATCCCCCTCAGGAACAGTCATAAGGGAGAGGAATAAGGGGAAACTGGGAGGGAGGGAAGAATGGGAGGATACAAGGGATGGGATAACCATTGAAATGTAACAAGAATAAATTAACAAAAAAATTAAAAAAAAATAAAACCCACCATCCTCCTGCTCTGCCTCTCCTTGAACACTGTGCCCTCAGCCCATGGCCGAGTCCTTGCCTGGCCTCTTTGCTTTGTTACCATTTGAGTGCCTGGCTTCAAGGGACACACATGAAGGATTGGTGGAGGGGCTGGCTGGAAGGGAGAAAGACTTAGTTATCTATGGTGATGCTCTGGAAATGAAGCCATGTGGACAAATCCGTAAGTCTTGGCTAGTCATTGGAATGGGACCAAGTAAAGGAGGGGGAAAGCAAAGATGGCCTTGAGAGTCTGGCTTGGGTGAGCATGGTAAGGTGGGAAGAGGTAGGGACACAGAAGAAGCAATGACTTTGCCTTCTGGATGTTCTATCTATTTCCTGGTAGATGAGGTGGTTTCCTGGTGGAGCCTGGGTTAGCGACGTGGATAAGGCTGTCCATAATGAGACTGTTGTGAACTCACAGATGTAAATGAAACCATGAATGGAGTGGACACGACATAGCAAGATACATTACTGTGAAGGAACGTGGGGGCTGAAAAAAATAGGAAGAAGAAGAAGAGGAGGAGCTGCCAAAAAATGGAGAAGTCTAAGGGGCAGCAGAACATGGAAGAAAAATCAACATGGAAACAACAGATGCAACAGATGGTGAAATCAGACTGTTAGCAATATGTGGTCAGAAGAAGATAATTGCGTTGAAGAGACAACACTAATTAGTGGATGGAGAACTTGAGGTGGGAATCAAAGGATGACTAGGATTTGGGTAGCTATGGTTACACCTCCCAAATGATGCCTCGCTGAAGAAGACAGAATAGAGGACACAGGTTCCCCTGAGTCTTGGTGAGTCCTCTTGCCTTATTTCAGAACAGAGGGGAACCTTGTTTATTTATTTCATCCATGCTTGTTGGACAAATAAAAGAAGAAAAGAATATATTTATATGAAAAAAAAATCTTCCTTTGAGACAAACCAGCTCTTATGCTTTATTCGGTTTCCCTTTAGACATGGACTCTAAAAAGCTTTCTGAGGGAGCGCCTGTGCTGCTCTTGAGGAGAAAAACCTTCAGCAGAAAACAAGCAACAACCGACAGAGCCTTCCACTTTACGAGTGAGTGAAACAAAGAAGGAATTCGCCATTCAACTTAGAAATCCAAAGTGATCAGAGGGGAGGGGGCAGCACATACAACACGAGATGAATGTGCAGCGTTTTCGGTTGCGGTGTGAGAGAAGCCTCGCCTAGAAGTTGATCTGAAAACAAAGAGGCATCCAGAGACCATGGTCTGGGGGAATGCACTGCCACAGTCGCCAGACTGCAGAGGTCAGACAGTTCAATAGTGCACTGACTCTGGGAATCAAGGCGTTAGTCCTTTGCTGTGGGGGAACTTCCCATCAAAGAAGAGCATTTTATCTTTCTGTCTGATGTCTCAAAAATCAGTTCTGGAGTAGGATGGGCTGTGCAAGATCAAAAGCTCTGGTGTGCACGGACTCTTTGTTTGTAGCCTAGAAAGGTTGTTAGGCATCGTCTCTGGCTTCACTCACGATCCGAGCGTGGCTTACCTTACGTTAAACAACACGGCGAAGTCACTAGCTTTCCCATTTGTGAGGACAGTCTGAGGACTGGCAGCTTTTTCAAGTAAAAACCAAGGAGTGCTAAGCGTGTCATCATTAGAGGGGGTGTTCAGGGTTGTGAGAGGATTAGGACACATAACAAGAACTGTTATGTTATTAAGTTATTAAGTATTCATTTATAAGTCAGGTTATTCCTGCCAAATGAAAATATAAAAAAAATCATTTCTTAATTATACAGGCACGGAAGTCTTGCCTCATTAACCACATATTTAAAACAGCTTTGTATCACTTACAAAAACAATTTAAAATATCAGATTATTGAATTTCCTGTGTTTCAGTGTCCAACTGCCTTGCAGCCAAGATTAACCTGTTTATTGTCTCAATTAAACACATCAGAAAGCGTTATTTTCCATTTTTAAATAATTGAATTCCAGGGATATGAGATAACTCATACAGCTACGTTCACCGATTCACTGTTGAAAGTCAAAAATTAAGTTCCGATTTTAAAAACCTAATTCTTTCCCTTTCCTTTCTCAAAATATAAATACAAAGAAATGAAAATTAAAACCCAGCTCCACTTATACAACATGCTTGACGGGCAGCAGGCTGTTAAAAGGCAGAAGAGAATAAAGATGTTAAACGATTCGTTTTGAACTGAATAACAGGAGCACCAAATGAAAACTCATCCAGCAGAAGAAGGGCTGTGGTCCCGCTCCCATCCATCACCAGCAGCTGGCAGATGCCCTGAACACTAAAGCAGGCCCCTCAGATGCCAAGTTTTCAGCTCACCAGCATCTCCGCCTCTGTTATCTGGGCTGGGAGGATGGGTGTGGACCAGAGGGGATGGCTCCACATAGCAGCACATCCCACTGTTAGGGAGCCGATGGTGTGAGCCAACAAAAAGGAATTCAAATTTGGAACCAGACCTCACCTGATATATTTTAATTGATTGTCATGTGATTGTCCATCTGTTTATAATTTGACTGTCTTTTCTCCATATGAGAAATGCTTTTGTGCAGGGCGGGACCCAGGCTCCTTTCAATTTCTATATGGAGAAAAGTATTTTCTATCTTTTCATTGCTCTGCTGAGGAGCTTTCAACAAGCTTTTGAAAAAACGTCTGGACCCAAATTTACAAAGTATCAACCGATGCTATGCTAAAACAATGTGGGTATTTTATGGGCTGCAAAGCTCTCGTTATTAAGTAAGTTTTTGGTTATGATAATTTTAATAACCAGAGCAGTAAACTGCCCTACAGACCGAAAGGCTAACAAACTTTCAAAGTTAGTTGGGATTATTTAAATTCAATTTACTCCTTACAGACTAAATCCAAAATACTTGGCTCCAGCTATAGTTCTATGATTTATTTAAACATGGCCATTTAAATGATTTTCAGAAATTGATGCTAGCTACAATTGTGGAGCAAAATCATTGGGCCCCCAATTTTCTAGAAAAGAGAAACTATTTTTTCCCATTTAATATGTGCTAATCCTCTTTGATGGAACTTTGAGTCTCTTGTATAAATATGCCTTTATATTAATGTTGTATCAAAAATTCAACAGTAGACATAGGACATTGGAGTTGTGATTTAATGGGGGTGGGGGAAGAACAGAAGATCTCAAGTGACATTTGCATAAGAAGTAATAGGGGAACCTCAACCTTACCCAAGCCCTCCGAAACAGGAGCTAAGGTTTGGGTTTTTGTTTTGTTTGGTTTGGTTTGGTTTGGTTCGGTTTGGTTACATGTAACTCAAGCAATCCTGGAGTGCATTGATGTTTGAGAACAATCTGACTGGTCCAGCCCGTGGGCCTAGTCCTCTGAAGCACCGCCTAATTTGTAAAATGTTTTCTTGGAGTTTAGTTATGCCTGTCATTTTTATTCTATATGTGGCTGTCGTCACGCTGTAACATCAGAGTCAAATAGTTGCGATGAAGAAAGTATGGCAGCGTCTTGAACATGTTCATTACTTCATAATATAGGAACACTTTCTTGACTACTGAACTACACATAACACAGAGACAACACCTTCCCAGATCCATTAAATTCACTCATTGGCTCACTTGTTTATTGGCTGGCTCACTCACTCACTCACTCACTAGGAACGAAAGGTCACAAGTTCTAACAGGGTGGACTGTAGTGACACACATCTACAGCCCTTGTACTTGGGAGGCTGAAGGAGAAGAGTTGTGGCTTAAGGCCAGCCTGATCCAACTAGAGATACCTTTCCCCAGAAAACAAAACAAAGAACATACTAAGGACGTTTGGAAAGACTTTAGGTATTAACTGCAAGTCTCTTTAAATCTCGCAATTGTTTTAAGTAAAGAAAAAAAAAACAGCTAAATTGGAAAATATGATCTTTCTTTCTTTCTTTCTTTCTTTCTTTCTTTCTTTCTTTCTTTCTTTCTTTGTTTTACTTTTCAGAGCTGAGGACAGAACCCAGGGCCTTGCCTCCCACTTCCCAGACCTTTATCCCAGGGCTTTATCAGCGAGACCAATACAGTTCCCTGGAAAATATTGTAAGAAGAGCTGTGGAGGTTTACTGGTGTTTCAACTCAGTGCAGTAGGATGAGTCATCGCTAAACTCAGCTGCATGATAGGCGTCATAGAAACTTAGTAGCTCAGTGGTTCAGTGACATTAAAATGTAAAAAGGAGTAAACATACTTAGAAACATATTCATCTCAAAAGGGGGATAATATCAAGATTTTCGGGGCTTAGAAGTGTTTTGAATTCAGCAAGGGAGGGCCATGAGAAGGGAGGGGCCTAATGAGTTTTAAGTCTGTCTGGCCCGACACGGCACATCATAAAACAAGGATGCTTTCTGGTGGTACAGTACAAGGATGCACTGTACACAGTATGCAGAGTCTTGAAACGTGGATGAATGTGGAATGAGTTCCAAACAATAGACACGCCCCAGTGAGTGGAGGGAGCGAGCCTTGGCGGCCTTTGATTTACGTAACACGAGGACTTCAAGGCACACAAGGCCCTTCTTCCCAAGCTGGGATGGATTCTCCTCCCAGAGCCTGCAGGAGATGTTGAATTGACATCACAGAGAATTGTCAGCAGAGAAGAGAGACTGATTGCCGGGCGATGGCAGGGGGCTGGAGAAGAGAATTAAATTCCTTACACCTTGTTCATCATGTCGTTCACTCGCCTCTTCAAAGATCTTCAGCGACTTCTTATTACTTAAGGAATTAAAGTCAAACCCGGGATGGAATTTCTGGTGTGCTCTAATCTGTCCCTTATGCTGCTGTCCTTAGCCTTTTCCGTGTGCATCGCCTCATTTGGTCAGTGCAGCACCCCTACTACAAGCTGGGGAGCTGTTGGAAGCCCCAGTCCCAGACGCACACAGCGATAGCTGAACGGACTTGCTAAAAGTAGGCAGCATGCTCGGCTGAGTCAGGGCCGAACTTCATGTCCCTTGAAGCATCCGAAAGTGTTCACGGAGCGTTTTCTTCAGGTTAGCGTTCTTCCACAAGCACATCTCCCACTTTTCCAGCTCAGTGGCAGCTTTCAAGTTCTAGTTTGGTCTCTGTTAGCAAATGGTCCTGAATTCCCACCCTCAGGGCTCCTCTACGCCTGCAGATGCTGTTGATATCGCTCTTAGAATTCTGCATGGTTTTGTTTTGTTTGTGTTTGAGTATTAAGGTAATTTATGGTGTTAAGAATTACTTCTGGTGGCTTTGTGACATCACTCAACGTATGGGTATTTACACTGAGACAAGAGTGAGCTCCTTTAACAACCACACACTAGTACGTATTCTGCAGCTCCAGCAGAGCGCATCTCTTGTACGGGATGCCTATGCACCGTACATTTTTCTCTCTTCCCTAAGATCTTGGTTGTGCACAAAGAAGAAGGAGATTTGGTAAATGTTTTTGGGATAAATAGATAATTTCACTTTCACGCCATCTTTGTATATGATTAGGAGAAATGAGATGAAAAAGAAAGGAGGGAAATGAGATGAAGCAGAAAAGGTGGACCAGGTTGAACACGACAAACATCTTTTGGATAGCATGTCTATTTCAGTTGACTCAAAGTGTCCCAAGGACTCTGTTTTCATCTGACGCTCAGATTCATAGGATGACCAATAAAACTGGGCACGTCGGAAACAAGTCCACAAGAATTGAAGATTGGAATCTGTGCTGTGCCTGTTTTACTCCTCATGCTGGCAACTCACCGGCAGCTTACACAGCACAGAGAAAGAGGACGATAGCGCTTTTGTCCCCCAGCATTTTCCTGGCCACATTTCATCTTCTTGAGGCCACTGCTACTCCATCTCTTCCGGGCCTGTGCCCTCGGGTACAGCCACGAGGAGGGAAATTCTGTAGTGGAGCATCTCCTCACCCTCTGTTGACTACAGGGTTGGGATCTAAGCACAGTCTTCTTTGGAAAGTCTGATAACTGGGAAAGAAAAAATCGTGGGCATATCACCACACAGGAGGGCAGGCTCCTCTCAGCTACCGATGCCAAGGTTAGCCACTCTCCCGTCATCACTCTCCCGTGCTGTACCACTGGGTCACACTGGGCACACCCGTGACCAGGCTTCTCCCGGTTCGTAGCTTAGCGTGCTTAGGCAGAGCTGTGTGGTCCATGCTTTACTTCCCCATTTCAGGATGAACACGTTGACCGCACTAAAACTAAATGCTAGGCTCTACCTATTTACATTGCTGACTTCCTCTCAATAGGTTCTTACATCACAAAAAGGGATTATAGTAATCGGACTGCTACCTGGGAAGTTGGAAAGTTTATGTGGTTTTTGTTACTTCTGCAAGTCTCTCAATTATATTCTACACACACATTTCTTCACTTAAGAGTAAAACAGAGCTGTGTAAAGTGAGCAGCGTGTTTACAGTAGATCCCTATGGCTTGCTATCAAATTAGTGGCAAATCAGTATTATAGTAAACAGAGGTCAAAGATCAAACCTACAATTTCACATAAAATTCAAAACACCAGACACAAAATACAAAAAATAAAAGGATCGTGTCATGAGACCATCAACTACTCTTAAAAAGTAATCAAAACCAGGAAAAGATGAGAGGAAACAAAATTTAAACATAATTTTTGTTCAGAACTTGATGCAAAAGCCAGCCCCTGCAGAGAGATCTTTTTAAAACCATGACAGCTGACTACATGTCATTCATCTTAAACGGAAACACACATCAAAAGGTGGAGAGAAGCAAGGGGTAGCAGCTCCTAGGTTCTGTTCACGGGGTTGACACTGACTTTGGACAAGGCAAACTCTGTATTTGCTTTTCACTTTGAAAAGCAGGGTGGAAATTGATTTACTTCTCCAGATGGACGACAACTATGGAGAGAGAGGCAGGGTGACTCTCTCCTACATTTGATTAGATGCCCTTTTTTGAAAAGTCAAGCAATTTAGTAGCATGAAAGTGTATGTACCACACCCTATTGTTACTGTGGGCCGATCTCCATATTAGGTTTCTATTCAGGAAACTAAGAAAATCACATGCATTTTTTTGTTTAAAGTATTTGTTGTTTTGTTTTGTTTTGAAGACAGACTCTTTCTATACAACCTGGCTGTCCGGGAACTCACTACATAGACCAGGCTGGCCTCAAACTCACAGAGATCTGCCTGTTTCTGTCTCAAATGCTGAGATTAAAGGTATAAGCCACTATGCCCAGTTAAAGTGGTATATTTTTAAACAACACAAAACATAAAAAATTATCATTTAAATATTATTATTAAAAGTCACACTTATCATTATTAACCTAAGATTAATTAATCCTAATTTAAAATGTAATTATTTACTAAGTTCTTAAATGAATAGATTAGGTCAGATGACAAATATTATAATAGGAAAATCAAAACCTTTTAAAAAAGAGTTTAGCTGAGCTCCAAGAGAGTTATTTAGAACAATTCAATAATTTTAATCCCAAGGTTACCTGTTAATTTGTATTTGCTTAATCAATGCCACCAGATGTCACTATATTCTATGCAATTACTCCTGAGTTCTCAGAACCTCCCAGCTAATGAAAATAATATAGTGGCCTAACAGTTATGATCTCCAGATGATTATAAATTCTATTCTTCATAGAGGTTTCTTTAATGACATGCAACTTACCACTTTCTCAATAAATCTCAGCACCAAAGCTCTTTTTGTTTTCAAGATTTGCTTTTATTATTTTAACTAAGTGTGTGTGTGTGTGTGTGTGTGTGTGTGTGTGTGTGTGTGTGTGCACATAAGAATAGGTGCCCATGGAGGTCACAGGCATTGGATGCCCTAGAGCTGGAGTTACATGTGGTTGTGAGCCACCCAACATGGGTCCTCCACAAGCATAGCATGCGCGTTTGGCTGCATCTCTCCAGCCCCCTCTGATTTATTTTTTTGCTTAGAGACATGATTTCGCATAGCCCAGGTTGGGCTCAAACTTACTGAGCAGCCAAGGGCCCTCTTGAGCTTCCGGATTCCCCTTCCCAGTGCTGGGATTACAGCATGTGAGACAGAATGCCCTGTTAGCATTGAAGTTTGTGAAAACAGGAAGAGCAAATTCTAAAATAAGATATAGAGTCTTAGCTCCACATACCGAGGAACACAAGGTTGAGGCCAGCTTCAGAGCTCTGCTCAGAATCTCTACTTCTGAGCGGAGCCATTTGACTCTGAAATTTCAATCAGGAAATGCCTTACTGGTGCTTGGCATGTAAGCTAAGGTGTTGACAGCCAGAGAGACACTTATTCGGAATATGGAGAAGGACATTTACTTGTGTTGTTTTGTTTTTGAAACAGTAAGTTGAGAAAGGAAGCACGCCGAGATGTCCTGTAAGTTGGGTGTGCATCTTTTTTTTCCACACTAGAAAGAAGTTAAACTTATTACTAAAGTTCCCAAACTTTCCAGAGCATCCATTTCAGTTCATTAAAATGACACAGAAGTAAAATAAATAAGAATTTTAATAATTTGTGAGATGCTGAGATTTTAGATTCTCTCTAAAATCTGGTCCATTCTTTAAAAAGATAACAACAACCACCAAAAAAAGTGTTTTACCTTCCATTGTGAAGCCTATGTGAATTCTGGTAGCCAAAAGTGCTTTGGATCTTCAAAGTGTAACCTTGAAACTAACACTTTGTTAGTTTTCAGGAAGGGTGAATGTGGTACGAATAAGACTGTTGAAACTTCATTTTGAAAAGACACTGTGAAGACTGTCCTGGCATGGTCCCCGGGGATGGAGACCGTCCTGGCATGGTCCCCGGGGATGGAGACCGTCCTGGCATGGTCCCCGGGGATGGAGACCGTCCTGGCATGGTCCCCGGGGATGGAGACCGTCCTGGCATGGTCCCCGGGGATGGGGACCGTCCTGGCATGGTCCCCGGGGATGGGGACCGTCCTGGCATGGTCCCCGGGGATGGAGACCGTCCTGGCATGGTCCCCGGGGATGGGGACCGTCCTGGCATGGTCCCCGGGGATGGAGACCGTCCTGGCATGGTCCCCGGGGATGGAGACCGTCCTGGCATGGTCCCCGGGGATGGAGACCGTCCTGGCATGGTCCCTGGGGATGGGGACTGTCCTGGCATGGTCCCCGGGGATGGAGACCGTCCTGGCATGGTCCCCGGGGATGGTATTACACAGCAACTCCAGGCTTCTTGTTGCTCAGTGAAGTACGCACATTTAATCTTAGGAACAAAAGGGCCCACTTTTATCCTAAAGGTTTCTATTACTGTATGTTCTGTGCTTGGAGACAAGTCCTTTGAGATATTATTTTTTAGAGGTAGAAAAATTGTGGTAGTTTTGCTCCTTTATAACAAGAGAGTAAAGTTCTGCCAGATTTCTTGGACTCCACTTCCAAAAACCTTAACATATCTGCAGCTGTGTTTGTAAACAGGTAGCTTTTAAAAAGCTCATCTGATTTTAAAACGTTTGTGAAATATGCTGTATTTTTCCTCCTTTTGCCAAATGTGAGCATGCACATGTGTGCACACAGGCACATGCAAGTGCGAGCGCACCCCCCCACGTACACACATGCAAGCACACCCTCCCCCCGACACACACACACACACACTATTTCTTTGGTTCATAAATAGGAGATTTTACCTTGATAACATATTTTCTGACACAGCCGCTGAGGTTACTGTGTGTGTATATTTGGACTCACTTAGCATCAGGAACCCTTAGAAATGAGAAGATTTCCCCTTGGTAACTGAAAGCAGATGCTGCAAACATCACTCGGACACACATCTGACTTGTCTCTGCCCCTGCACCACACACACACACACACACACACACACACACACACACACACACACACACACAAATGCGTTTCACAAAACACACTGAATCCCACCCACTCTTCAGGCCCCCGGGCATGTGCGCTGCACACGTTATAGTAAAAACAGTTCTGTTATGAACTAATTTATTTTACTCACTCAAACTGGTTTCTAGGCAATAGCTAATCTTCCCCACAGGCTGTTAGACAAGTAGTGGCCGGGATAATTAATTAAAGCTGGAGAAAGAAGCCAAGAGGAAGTAGAGACATTTCACACGTGCCACCTCATCCGTACTTCATTAAACCTTATGAGGTAAGGGCCTCTTTTCTCCATTGGACCGATGAGGAAACTGATTCAGACAGATTAATTAATGTGCTCAAGGTTGATTTCTTTGTAAGTATCAGAGCCAGGATTTAAACTCAAATCTGACTCCAAAAACCATACGCTGTCCAGTCCAAGATGTTTTTGTTTAAGTGACTTGTCCAAAATTACATGGTGAAGGACAATACACTTGGACAAGGAACATGGTACCATTAACTGGATTGTGCTTGCCCAGAATCCTCACAATAAAGCCCAGTACCTGATTCCTACACACTCGCCAACAAGATGCTACACTTTTCTTCCATCTTTTATTGCTAGTTCTGTTTTGTTTGACATACTCAGTGTCTTAACTAAATTACAGGCTTGCATTTTCCTGAAACCTCTAAGTCACCTTGAAAAGTCAGTCCATAAGTCGTAGAGGAAATAAAATGCAGAGAAATCTCTCCAGGGACAACTATTCAAATATGGTCGAGCCACAGAGAAAACCATGTATGTGGTCACCAGGCTTCTGTGTGCCAGTGGATCTGCTTGAAACAGGCAGGAAGGTGCAGGGCACAGGCTTGGGGCTTTCACACTGATTCAGTCTTCCCAAAGTCCTGTTCTGAGCACAGATTATCTTTTCTCCATTTCTTGTAGCTCAAAAACACAATTCCCAAGATGTAAATAAAAGGCAAGAAAACGAGGAGTGCTTATACACACCTGATTTCACCGTCAAGTTATTGTTAAGAATCAAGAACATTGAAATTGCACGGACAGGTGGAGGGTTCAAAAACGTGATGTAGTTTTAAAATGTCTCATCTATCCAATGTGTGTTGCAACAGATTCATGCAATACTGACTTCTTCTTCAACCTCACACAGTGGAAGTCAACCTTTCTCCTTTCCGGATCACTGTGTTGTGCACTGGATGACAGAAACAATGTCTGCTCTTGTGTCTAAATGATGAATTCCAGTGTTTTGGAAAAGAAAAAAGATCTTTCCTGGGACCAGTTTGGAGCCATCTCTCAAAATATCAGAGTATTGGCAAGCAAAGTTCTTAAGGACACCAGCCTTTGCTTGAGTAAACACAGCATGATGGCCACTGTGTTGTTCTTGAGTTGATTTGGGGGTAATTATGAGTAACCAGAGAAAAATAACCTTCCAGGCCTGCACAAGTACTGCTTTTTCCTTTGTTTCCCTCCAGGGAAGTTCATGGAGTTGAAGACACCATCTTGATGGTGAACTCACTGGCCCATTGGTCCTGTGGGGAATATCTACCAGTTCATCCCATTATAGCTCTCAGCATTCTCCTGTAAAACTGCAGCTGTTCTGACTCAGTGGAAGAGAAGCTTACATCCTGTGTGTTTACATGCTCTGTGCCGGGACAACAGGGCTTCCTCTGGTTCATTGCTTTATGAGGCCCCTGGTTAGGAATGACCCAGACCCTGGGTCACAGACCTTGAAACACTTAGGAGGGGCCGGGATTTCCCAGCACGATAGTTGTTCCCAAGGCCAGATGCAGAACTTCTGTCAGAGAGCCCCTGAGCTTTGCCAGAGAGTTCAAATACTTCATGTTTTATGTTTAGTAAGCTTTTTAGGGTGAACATGCATCTGTGCTAAGGTAAAAGTAGAAAATAAAGTAATTGATGTTTCAATGACCCCCCAAAGGGCTCTGAAATGTATAATGTAACAAAGGACCTTTTCAAATATTTCTACAAATAATGCAATCTGCCTCTACAAGATGGAACTCATGCCTGGTGCTGCTATCTGGTCCAAGAACCCCTGGTGGGATGGGTCGTAGGCTTTAGGGGAAAGCTTAACACCAGCATTCAGCTAAATAGACATAGTATTAAACTGCACTTTAAAAATGTATCTTTATATCCATAAGTCAGTGCAATTCTCAAACCTCATCAGAGACGCTTTTTTTTTTAAGCAGTAGATGGCCATTAATATAGAGACTCACAACCAGTCAAAGTGTAGCGAGAACCAGCTTGTGGAATTCTGAATGGGACATTCCCCGCCCTGCCCTTCCCCCTACCCCCCACCCCCACGATATCATGTCCCCTCCGTGCAAGGCTCAGAGGTCATCATGGAAGAGGGGGCCAAAAGGCTGTTACTAGTCAGAGGTAGCGGAGAACTATTGCGAACCTGCTTTCTGGTCACAATAGGGACATGGCACATGTGAATTCCCAGCAGCTGACGGTGTGCACACAGCCAAGCAAGCCAGAATCCCAGCACAGGGTAGAAGTGTAAGTCCCACTCCTGGCTGAAGATCTGTAAGCAGCTGGTGGAAAAGAGTCCATTTCCGTCAGATGCATATATGCCCATCCTCCAGTGGATGGCCCCACTCCCCTGCACTTACCGGCGACACTGAGTAGATTCAGTTGGTTTAAGAAAGAGCACTTGAGGGAGCTGCAAAGATAGCTCAGAGGTTAAGAGCATTGTCTGCTCTTCCAAAGGTCCTGAGTTCAATTCCCAGCAACCACATGGTGGCTCACAACCATCTGTAATGAGATCTGGTGCCCTCTTCTGGTGTGCATGCATGCAAAACCACTGTGTATATATGAAAAATAAATTAATTAAAAAAAAAAAAAAAAAGAAAGAGCACTTGAAGTTGGGAGGGGAAAGTGATGTGTGTGTGTGGAGCAGGGAATGGATCTGATATCTATAATATACCAAAATCCAATATATTTATCTGTGAAATTAAACAATACTTTAAAAAAGTTGTTAGCATACTTATCATATACAGGAGTTTGAGGTTTATGAAATGATTCTCAACCTACACTCATTTTTCTGAATCTGCTCATATTTCAAAACAAGGTGACAGGCTTTCTTACCTTCAGTTATCCTGACTCAATGAAAAAAGATTCTCTTCTCTCTCTGAAACTTTTCTCACTAAAGTTTATATTCACCACAGCATCACTCATGTGATCCCCTTCTCTGGCGTTTGGTTTTTATAGCCCAAGATTTTGATCTCAATATTTATATCAAAATAATAGAGCTGATAATAAATGCTATCTATTGATTAATGTGCATGGACCAGCATTTTATCAATAATTTTATGTATATTACTTAACCTAATCATCACAATAGAAAGTAAGATTAATACCAAGTGTATATAATACTTGCTATGTGTGATGATTAACTTTCTGTGCAGCTTGTCTGGACTTCAGGATGCTCAGAGTGGACCACAGCCGAATGCTATCCAGGGTGGTATCTATGATGGTGCATCTGGAAGATGCTAGGGCTTGGATTAACAGACCGAGTAAAGAAGATGCATGCCCCCCCCATATTTGGGGGCAGAGCACACCCAATTTCCTGAGAATATAAACAGCATAGACAGAAGCAAGCTTTGTACCTCGCTCCTTGAGCTAGAACAAAATCATTTTCTGCTGTCAGTGCCTCTAGCTCTCCATCAGCCTTTGACTGGACTCTGTACCTCCAGCCTAAAACGTGCAAATTGCAGGCTCTGTAACCTCCATAACAGAGTGAGCCAGTTGGTTCCATCTTCTTTAGAGGAGAGCTAAAGCGGTGGCCACCCTCCGAAGCAATGCAGAAATGGTATGAGGCGGGCATCAGGCTATCCACCCCCTCACTCATCCCTCATACCCGTTGCTATTAAATCAAGAGAAGACAGCAGAGGGGCAGCTTCCGGTTCTGTGTTCAATAACAGGCAGGAGCATCATCTTACCCTTTGTCATTGTCTCAGTGCCTGCCACTCAGTAGAAATTCAGTATCATCTGTCAGAGGATGTGGGCAGACGGACAAATGAGTGGACATCTGGATTCCTGCCTCTCGGAATTCCAGTCTCGAATCAGAAGGTGGCCACAGCTTAGCTCTCCTCGAAGCTGACTCCCTACCCTGTCTTCTTTCTCTCTAGAATGAATAGGGTTCTTCTCTGTACTCTCCTGGAAATGTGCTAAAATATAGAGGATATATTTAGCATGACTGAAAATACATCCTGCAAAGCTGAAAGTTCTCTGAGGGTGTGGATTTATTTTTATTCATGTCAGGTTAGGCCACAGCACAGGGCCTACCATTTAGATGGCCAACAAACATCAGTTGAATTAAATACTCTATCTTGCCTCAGCAAGTCCCACCAGCCAAGACACTTATTCAGATTAAACTATCATAAATAAAGGGAATAAAGAAAAACTGGCGACAGTATAGCACAGAGGCGTCACAACGCAGTGCCCATAAGTGGCCCAGGCTCTGCTGCTAGCGCTGCCTGGCGCTCCACCTGCACGTAGCGGCACACTGCCTCAAAACACAGTCTCCTTCGCATCTCCCCAGCCTTGCACATGCCCACTAGAGAGCAAGCCGGCCACTTGCATTAGTTTTTTTTCCTTCTCATCATTGTAACAAAATACCCGAGAAAAGCAACCCACGGAAGGACGGGCTTGTTTGGCTTCCACACTGAACAATGAACAGTCACCATTGTGAGGGCGGCAAGGCACTCAGAGCTTGAGAAGGCTTGAAACGTCGCACCCGCGGTTAAGAAGCGGAGAGAAATGGGTGGCCCCCCCTAGTTCACTTTCTCTTGCTGTTTCAGTTCAGGGCCCCAGCCCACGGGATGGCACCACCCATATTTAGAGTGAATCTTCATTTTTCAATTAAATATCTCTGGAAATTCTGTCAAGAGGTGTTGTCCTTGCTGATTGCAAATGTAGTCAAGCTGGCACCGTCTTGTCACCATGTCAGCGATGATTGATGAATAAAAACTATTTTCAGGTACCCGACAGGCTCTGGGAAGGCTAAAACTTAATGCATGAAACACATCAGTCTAGGGCTCACCACCCCCTCAACGTCCTCACCCCCCACCCCCACCCAAGGAACTTTGTTCTCAAACACAGCCAAGACAGCCTTCCATCCCGTTCTACCCTGCTGGACTTCTCTCCTGTCACTTGAACACTAGCACAGATACCGTCTCACTTGTCATCCATCTTGCCATCTTTGGGTCACGCCTCTTCAGCAGGAGTGCTTCACGGTTTCTGCTAATGCTGGAACCTCTTACCTTTAACTAACCTGAGTTTTCTTCACAACGCAATTTCTCTGACTAGTTAGTTCCTTTCCCTTCGTTCCTACACCCACTAGTTCACCCCTTCTGCAGATGACCCCTGAAGCTTCTTTACTTTCCCCCTCAGTTCACTTCCATAAGCATTTCCAGACGGGCCTCTGTGTTTTAGACACTGGGGATAAATAAAAATAACAGGCAGTGGCTGCCGTCCAAGGGGTGGTCCTGGACACAGAAGCACACGCAGGAGAGGGCAAGTGGGTGATAAGGAAGGCTTCCTCAAGACATTCTTCCCCTGAAGTAGACCCTGCAACAGCAATTTGTATGCCACTTGGTAACTGGGAGAGAATCCAAGAAATCATGTTGAGAGAGTAAGCCCGAGAAAGAAAAGCCAGTCTTGCATTATGAAAAAGTGTATATGTGCTACGGGCAACTGGGGTTCAGTCCTGCTGTGAATCTTCTGGGGCATGGTGCAGAGATAACCTTTGCGACATCAACAGGCTCCTGCCTTATTGTGAGCTAAGGGTTATTTGTAATACATCGGCATCCTGTGCAGGTGATGGGTCCCGTGGTCAGAGAAAGCCCTGAGGCTGCAGACACTTGGAAAACTAAGGTGTAGCTGTGCGCAGGAATCACTCCCTCAATTCCAGGTGGATGTGAGAGTAAATAACAGCACCTGCTAAGATGACAGAGAGTGATTCAGGTGTGTGGTGCAGGTGTGTTTAAGGCAGGGTATAGTTGAACGGAAGGAAGTCACTAGAGGTGCTGTGCCAGCAAGGCTGTGAAAACGAACAGGAGTTCCCCCAGGTAAACAGATAGAGAAAGGGCTTCCGATCCAGGAGAGACAAGAGGTGGGACTGGAAAGGTCTGCTAGCACTTGCATCCTGCCGTCCAATGCAAAGAGACGAAACACACAACCAAATGATGAAAATGCCTGTTTTGTTTTTGTCAGCGTTGTCGCCCACGCACACACATACACACTCACATACTCAGGCAAGCTCACACCTCTACCCCTTCCATATCACTATAACAGGACTTGGGGGCAGACTCTAGGGGAGGCTGCTGGACCGGCAAGGAGGTTCAGTCGCAAATCTAGATTATTCTCTAGATTTACAGAACACAGTTAAGCTTTCTGCATATTCCAGCTTGCATATCCATTTACCTTGAAAGAGGAATTTTCTTTTCCTCAACTTCTCTATTTTTACTATAATCTTTAGCAGGGTTGTGCAGAATAAAGATCTCAAGGAATATGTGACAATTTCATATCTTATGAGCAATATAATTGGGGGCCTCGGGGTAGCAGAACCTGTGTTACATACAGAAGAAAAAAAACTTTCACCCAGAACAAAAGAACAATAGAGAATGGGAAAGACTCACTTCAAACATATACTTCTGGGTATAAATAAATAAAGAACCTAGAAATGCAGACAGCGAGGAGTGCTTCTGTGCTCCGGGTGTGTCTGAGGAGTTTGCCTGTGCACAGTCGGCAGGAAGCAGGCTTTGCCGAGCGCCAGAGCTCCTCCTGTCCTTAGCTGCGCTCTTTGATGATGCTTCCTGCACTGTAGTGTGTTTTATCTCATCAAGAGTAAAGGGCAAAAGGGGAAAAGCAGTGATAAAAATAACTGGTATTTGGAAACTGTTCTTGTTTATATCATCTTATTTTTTTAAAGGGAGCTGGGAACAGGGATGGGAGAGGAGGGCAGAGAGTTTCAAAACTAATTATAGCATTAAAATCCTCTTACGAGCCTTGTTCCGGCCTCTGTCACAGGACCAGCTTTGTCCTGATGCATGAGTCAGAGGCACCCAGGGTCAAGCTTGTGATGGTCAAGAACCATCATGGCATTTGGGGGTGTAGCCAGAGTTCATACTAATTTGGGACACAGGGCAGAGCTTCTGCCCATACTCTGCTTGCGCTGAGGCTGGGTGGGCTCCGGGTCACATATTGTCTTTTTCTGATTTTTGCTTTTTTAATCTATGCTTATAATTGTTCTGTCCTGTCCGTTGTTTGTGGGCTGTAGGCTGTTTAGTATTTCCATGGCATCCTTCCTCTAATGGATATGGTAGATACAGACCCCCCGCCCTGCCAAGTTGTCAAAACCCAAAATGTCTCCACAGGCCGCCACCTGTCCCTTAAAGGGCAGAGTCACACAATCACTGATGTGGAAACAAATTTGTTTCATGTTGATTTTGAGATCAGGTCTCACCATGCTGCCTAGTCTGCCCGCCAATTTGCCATCCTCCTGCCTCACCCTTCTGGAATTACACGTGCATCATCACATCCAGTTAGAAAACTTGTTCTAGAAATCTCTCAAGCATTTACATGACATGTTTTCCCCAAAGGAGAAAGAGAAGAAACCGGACACCTTTCCTTTCTTTTTCTGTAGTTTTCCTTTTGACTTCTACAGTCTACAAATACGGTTCTTCTGAAACACCCTACCGCTGTTTGATTTTCCTCAGTCTTTTTGGGCAGAGAAAAGTAGCTAAGCAAAGCCCAGGACCCCTGTGGCTGGGGAATCTGAGGCAGGCTGATAATGAAACATTTTAAGACAGGAAAAAGAACTTTTTCATGTGCTTCCTATTAGGCACACACTGCTGTAAATGATGTTATTTTTAATCTCCAGAAAAATATGAAGGTTATAATCCCTTTGAAGGCAAGGGCTTAAAAATCTATGGGTTTAATTGTTCACAATGGCTGGTACATAATAGGTGCTCAATGAATTTGGTAATAATAAACTTTTTAAATGTATCAATTAACAGAAGCCCAATTACAGATCTTTAGACAGGTACCTGAGTTTAAGTGAGTCACTTATGAGGGAATATCTATCTGCTAAATCTGGATATTCTCTTTGGCTCAGATCTGTCCAGGAAATACTGATTTTATATGCTCTCAGAACAAAAGAACCAGACTCTGACATTGGATCAGACCTGACAGGATGCATTCCTCTCAGCATGCTGGACACTGACACTTTGTATCCTTCATGTTCCAGCACCAAGTGCTTCAATTGCTGTTCCTCATCAGAACAAGACAGCTCCCAGGACACTTTGAAAGAAAGCTTCCAATCCCGGTTGGTCCAGCATTTCAGACTGTCCTACACAGGACTCTAATTAAGCCTGGAATTTCTCAACATTAAAAAACTGGACCACAAATATGATTCCTAGCTTGTTTAACCATTTCCCGAATTTTATTTGGCCCCTTGTTAGGTATTGTTTGTCCCAAATCAGCTGGAAGAAGCCTTAGGAGAGCGATGCCCCATTTCCTTTAAGGGGGGTTGGGTAGCATATAATTTCTCACAAGCATTATACAGTCCTAAAATTATAAGTGTATAAGGTATGCGTGATGCACAGAACAATTAAGGCTGGTTTTCTTCTCTTTGCATGAGCAGGAAAAGAAGACCTCTGTAAATCTTCATTCATGCCTTATGATGAATGGCATCTAATAGTAATTCATAGGGGTTCTACAGTCAAGAAACACTGTCTATGCCTAGACATTCATATCTCAGCCCGTCTCAGAGCTAGTCCCATATGGTGGGATTAGCAATATAAGTTACCTGTTTGTTCTGCAGTTTACATTCTTCACATCCTGATTGTAGCCCCCTCCCTAATTCCCTCCCCATCCTCCCTCCTTCATTCCCTCTCCCTCCCTCACTTAGTACTCAGGCAGGGAAGCCCTCTTCCCCTAATATCTGACCTCAGCCTATCAAGTCTCATCTGTATTAGTGGTAACCTCATCCTCTGTAGCCTGTTATAGCCGTCTTGTCAGGGGGAAGTGATCTAAGTTCAGTGGCCAGAGTAGTCCCTACTCTCCAGACGTGAGGTCCACAAGGAGACTGTGATACTACATCCAAGCAATGAGTCTAGGTCCACATCATACATGGTCCTTGGTTGATGTTTCTGACTCAGTTTTGTGTAGTTATCCCATATGATGTGGCTAATGTCCAATTATGAGTGAGTGTATACCATGCATGTGTTTCTGGGTCTGAGTTCCTCACTCAGGAAAATCTTTTCCAGTTCCATCCATTTGCCTGCAAATTTCAAGATTTCCTTGTTTTTAATAGCTGAATAGTATTCCATTGTGTAGATGTGCCATAGTTTCTTTATCCATTCTTCGGTTGAGGGACATCTAGGTTGTTTTCAGATTCTGGCTATTACAAATAAAGCTGTTGTAAACATTGTTGAGTAAGTGATATGGAACATCATTTGGGTATATCCCCAGAAATGGTATAGCTGGGTGCTGAGGTAGAGTTATTCCCAATTTCCTGAGAAAGTGCCAGATTGATTTCTAAAGTGGTTGTACAAGTTTGCACTCCCACTAGCAATGGAGGAGTGTTCCCCTTTCTCCACATCTTCCCCAGCATGTGCTGTCACCTGAGTTTTTTTATCTTAGCCATTTTGATAGGTGTAAGACTCAGAGTCATTTTGAGTTGCATTTTCATGATAACTAGGCACGTTGAGCATTTCTTTAAGTGTTTCTCGGCCATTCGATATTCCTTGGTAGAAAATTCTCTGTTTAGTTCTGTACCCCATGTTTAGTTGGATTATTTGGTTTGATGGTGTTTAATTTCTTTATTTTTTAAAAATATATTTTGGATATTAGCCCCTTGTTGCATGTGGGGTTGGTGAAGATCTTTTCCCAGTCTGTAGGCTGTCGTTTTGTTCTGTTGACAGTGTCCTTTGCCTTACAGAAGATTTTCAGTTTCATAAGGCCTCATCTTCTGAAATCTTCTTCAATATATTTCTTCAGAGATTTGAAGTTTTTTCATATAAATCTTTCACTTTCTTGGTCAGAGTTACACCAAGATACTTTATATTATTTGTGGCTATTGTGAAGGGTATTGTTTCCCTAACTTGTTTCTCAGCCTCTTTGTCATTTGTATACAGGAGGGCTACTAATTTTTTTGAGTTAATTTTGTATCCAGCCACATTGCTGAAGGTGTTTATCAGCTGTAGGAATTCCTTGATAGAATTTTTGGGGTCACTTATGTATATTATCATATCATCTGCAAACAGTGATAATTTGACTTCTTTTCCAATTTGTATCCCCTTGATCTCCTTTATCGAAGAGCTACAGAGAGGGTGGGCAGCCTTGTCTTGTCCCTGATTTCAGTGGAATTGACTTAAGTTTCTCTTCATTTAGTTTTATGTTGGCTATAGGCTTGGTGTAAAGGACCTTTATTATGTTTAGGTATGTGCCTTGTTTTCCTGATCTCTCCAGGACTTTTCACATGAATGGGTGTTGGATTTTGTTGAATGCTTTTTCAGCATCTAAGGAGATTATCACGTAATTTTTTCTTTCAGTTTGTTGATATGATGAATTACATTGATGGATATCCATATATTGAACCGCCCCTGCACACCTGGGATGAAGCCTACTTGGTCATGGGGAATGACAGTTTTGATGTGTTCTTGAATTTGGTTTGCAAGTATTTTGTTGAGTATTTTTACATCAATGTTCATAAGAGAAATTGGTCTGAAATTCTCTCTTTTTTGAGTCTTTCTGTGGTTTAGATATCAAGGTGACTGTGTCCTCATAGAATGAGTTTGGTAATGTTCATTCTGTTTCTATTTTACAGAATAATTTGAAGAGGATTGGTATTAGCTCTTCTCTGAAGGTCTGGTAGAATTCTGCACTGAATCCATCTGGTCTTGGGCATTTTTTTGTTGGGAGACTTTTGATGACTGCCTCTATTTCCTCAGGTGTGATAGGACTATTCTATTTGTTTACTTGATCTTGATTCAATTTTTGTAGTTGGTAGCTATCAAGAAAATTGTCCATTTCATTTAGGTTTTTGAATTTTGTGGCATATAGGCTTTTGAAGTAAGACCTGATGATTCTTTGGATTTCCTCAGTGTCTGTCATTATGTCTCCCTTTCCATTTCTGATTTTGTTGATTTGAATATTCTCCTTCTGCCTTTTAGTTAGTTTGGCTAAAGGTTTGTTAATCTTGTTGATTTTCTCAAAGAACCAGCTCTTGGTTTCATTGATTCTTTGAATTGCTTTCTTTGTTTCCAATTTATTGATTTCAGCCCCGAGTTTGATGATTTCTAGCTGTCTACTCCTCTTGGGTGTGTCTGCTTCCTTTTGTTCTAGAACTTTCAGGTGTGCTGTTAAGTTGCTAGTATGGGATCTCTCCTGTTTCTTTATAAAGGCACACAGTGCTATGAGCTTTCCTCTTAGCACTGCTTTCATTGTGTCCCATAGGTTTGGGAATGTTGTGCCTTCTGTTTCATTTAATTCTAGAAAGTTTTTAATTTCTCTTTTTATTTTGTCCCTTACCCCGATGCCATTGAGCAGGGAGATGTTCAGTTTCCATGGGTTTGTAGGCTTTTGGTTGTTTATTCTGTTGTTGAGTTCCATCTTTAATGCATGGTGGTCTGATATGATGCAAGGGATTATTTCAATTTTCTTGTATCTGTTGAGGTTTGCTTTGTGGCCAAGTATGTGGTCAACTTTGAAGAAGGTGCCATGAGGTGCTGAAAAGAAGGTGTAATCTTTTGTGTTTGAGAGAAATGCTCTGTAGATATCAGTTAGGTCCTTTTGTTTCATGATGTCTATTAGTTTATTTGTTTCTCCATTTAGTCTCTGTCTTGATTATCTGTCTATTGGAGAGAGAGGGGTGTTGAAGTCTCCTACTATTAATGTGTGGGGTTCAATGTGTGGCTTAAGTTTTAGTAATGTTTCTTTTACAAATGTGTGTGTTCTAGCATTTGGGGCATAGATGTTCAGAACTGAGACATCATCTTGGTGTATTTTTCCTTTGATGAGGATGCAGTGACCTTCCCCATCTTTATTGATTAGTTTTGGTTGAAAGTCTATTTTGTCAGACACTAGAATGGCTACTCCAGCTTGCTTCTTGGGTCTGTTATTTTGGAATACAGTTTTCCAACCCTTCACTCTGAGGTAATGTTTATCTTTATTGCTGAGGTGTGTTTCTTGTATGCAGCAGAATGATGGGTCCTGTTTTTGCATCCATTCTGTCAGCCTGTGTCTTTTTCCTGGGGAGTTGAGGTCATTGATGTTAAGAGATATTAATGACTAGTGGTTGTTCGTTCCTTTTGTTTTGATGGTGGTGGTGGTAGTGTGTGTGTGTTTCTGCATTTTGGACTTGTGGATGTGGAGTTATTTATTTCCTATGTTTTCCTGGGTGTAGTTAGCCTTCTTGAATTGGAGTTTTCCTTCTAGTACTTTCTGTAGGGCTGGATTTGTGACTAGGTACTGATTAAACTTGGTTTTGTCATGGAATATCTTGTTTTCTTCATCTATGGTGATTGAAAGTTTTGCTGGGTATAGCAGTCTGGGTGGCATCTGTGGTCTCTCAATGTTTGCATGACTTCTGTCCAGGCCCTTGTAGCACAGTCTCTGTTGAGAAGTCAGGTGTAATTCTGATTGGTTTGCCTTTACGTGCGACTTAACCTTTTTCTCTTTCTTTGTTTTGTACATTTAATGTTTTGATTATTAAGTGGTGGGAGGATTTTCTTTTCTGGTAGAATCTGTTTGGAGTTCTGTAGGCTTCTTGTATGCTTATAGGCATTTCTTTCTTTAGGTTGGGGAAGTTTTCTTCTATGATTTTGCTGAAAAAATTTTTTCTGGGTATTGGAGCTTGGATTGTCTCCATCTTCTATTCCTATTATTCTTAGATTTGGTCTTTTTATAGTGTTCCAGATTTCTTTGTTATTTTGTGTTAGGAACTTTTTAGTTTTAACGTTTTCTTTGACTGATGTATTGATAACTTCAATAGTATCTTCCATACTTGAGATTCTTTCTTCCGTTTCTTGTATTCTGTTTGTGTGGCTTATGTCTGTACTTCCTGTTCTCTTCCCTATGTTTTCCAACTCTAAGATTTCCTCAGCTTGTGCTTTCTTTCTAATTCCCTCTTTAGGTCTTGAATAGTCTTATTAATCTCTTCCTCCTGTTTGATTTAATTTTCCTGTAATTCTTTATAGGATTTATTCAATTCCTTCATCTGATTGAGTGTATTTTCCTGTGTTTCTTTGAGTGATTTATTTTTCTATTTCAAAGCTTCTATCATTTTCATCACCTCAGATTTAAAGTCTTTTCCTTGCATTTCATGGGTGTACATAACACTTGCTGTGTTAAGATCACTGGTTTCCTGTGTTGTTCTATGGCTCTCCGCTTTGTTGCTTGTCTTCTTGTGCTGTCCTCTTGTCATCTGGTTGTCTCTGGTGTTAGCAGGCTTAGGGGTTCCTCCAATGAGGTCGCCATCTGTGTCCCAGGTTGGCCAGGGAGATTGGGAGCAAGTAAAGAGAACTCCAATACTAAGGTTGTTTGCTAAGGCCCCCCAGCAGCCTCCTTAGGATGCCAGTGGGTGTTAGAGCATGTACCCAGCTCAGCTCAGCTGGGTTCCCTGACTGTATTCTAGTTAGGTTGGGCAGGGGAGGAGTGAGATGATATATTTCTAAGCCCAAAGTTGTTCAGGTACCTTACAGTTTTCAAGACGGCAGGGCTCTGTCTATCTGTTGTGTCCCAGATGGTTATTTGTGCCCCATTTGGGTAAGGCCAACCAAGAGCTTAGAGCTCCAAGCTTTTCATGAAATAGCAGCTAATGTGGGGTGTGGCCTACACAAGTCTCTGCTCTGTGACCTAGGTGGATCTGGCCAATAGGCTGTAGGTGGGCAGGGTGAGATCAGGGCCAGAAGCTGTTAGCAGGAGTGCAGCTAATGAATAATTGTGGCCCAAGCAGGTGCCTTGTATTTTAGCTATTTCTGAGTGGTATGTTTCAGGTGTGTGTGTGTGTGTGTGTGTGTGTGTGTGTGTATATATATATATATACATACAGACCAAGGCCTGAAGTTGCTTGTAGGATGGCAGCCAATGTGGACCATGGCCGGAACCTGGATTTAGCTCTGCCAGCTACAAGGTATGTTCCCAACTGGTAAGCAGTTGAGGGTGCTGTAAGAGATCCGGTCTCCAAGCGGCTCAGAAGTTCCACAGGCCCTCTTAGGATGGCAGGGGTATATACATCTACTCCGTTACTCAGCCAGTCTAGGCCAGCAAATAGCTGGAGGGCTGAGATAGCTCGAGGCTCAAAGGTACATGGGTGCCCCGTACTCTTTTCTCAGGAGGCAGCTAATGTGGATTGTGTCCTGTGCTGGAACTAAGCTCAGTCTGTTCGCTCCCTATCCCAGATCTGGCAAGCAGCAGACGGTGGGGTAGGGGTAAGGTAGGGGGATGGGGGGAATGTGGGGGTAGCGGCAGGGGGATTTGAGAGCCCAGGGCTGTAAGTATATCCCATAGTTTTTCTGTCCAGGATGCCGGTAGCAGTAGCTGGCAGTGAGGGCCCAAAGCTGCAGGAATTTCCCACAGTCCTTCCCAAGATGGCGGCTAATGTGTGCTGTCCTCAGGGATTTTTCCATGGGTTAGCTGGGTGGCCAGAGATTGGACCCACCCATGTCCCACACAATTTGGATCCCTTTCACCTGAGAATCAGCAGACCTGGTGTTTTGTGGTTTTCAGTTTGGTCTTTAGGTTGTTGTGCAGTCTTGGATTTCCTGCTAACCAGATGCAGTGTGTGACTGGTGCCACCATCTTGGAATCTCCCTGCCAATAGCCTACTTTTATCACAAGAATATACATCTTAGGTGCAGCAGATAGATAAGATTCTATAGGAAGATAAGGTAAAATAGTTAGATAAGGTCTTCAAAAACCTCAGAGACATGCAGAATATGGCATTTAAAAATGTTTCTATTACTTTAAAGATTCACTGACAATGAGGCAGGTTAACTCTTGGCAACACCCAGCTTACCTCAAAGAGACTGATGGGCACAGACATAATTCAGCCTAAAAAAGGGCAAGCTTGGATGTAGGCGGAGTCGACAGGCAAACTGTGCTGAGACAGGGTAAGCAAGTCCTCACAAATATGTCTGTCAGATATATTGGGCCAGAAGGTTGACAAAGATGCTCCAACATAATAGAGAGTTTTGGGTGACTATTTAGGTAGAAAGCTGTCTCTGTCATCTTCTCATTTGGAAAACTACTAACCTGCACTCCTGTCATACTCAGGTAATCAAGTTTATTCCTTCTCACATCTCTGATGGAGTTGAAGACCAGGTAGCTTAGTTTTACAATGAATCTTGGTTGTTTAGGGGTTAAGATGCTTTTAGGTCTAGATAGATGTTTTAAGTGGATAATGAAAAGATGCGATGGAGATTGATCTACATTCAGAGTTTTTGATGCACCAAGATAGGAAAGATGTTTTCTTCAGGGCTGTCGAGTGCAGATGGCCAAAACACTAAGAATGTAATATTTGTATAAGTCCTGATTGTGTCATGGTTCTTCTTCTTGTTATAGTTAGTTTGTTGTATATACCTGTAATAATATAGTGTATATGTGAAAAATAAAAAAAATGTTTAATTAATTTAAAAAAGACATAGAAGCAGGAAGCAGGAGAAGGGGGATGGGAGTGAAGGAGTGGGACCGTGGCAGGGAGAGTCCAGGCATAGGAAAGACATGGGCATGCAATGAAAGCAAGGGTAGGCAGGGGCCCTACACGCTGGGATGCTGCGCATGACCTGGTGCTGCTCAGACTAGGAATCACGTGCTGCAAAGTCAGAGGCACAGGGACACAGGGGGCCCAGATTCCTGCTGAGGAATGGGGGGGGGGCACTGAAGGTATTTCATTCAGCAAGTAGCTTATACAGTCTGACTTGCGCAGCATGAGGAATGGGCTCCAAGGACAGGGGTGGTAAGAACCAGGCCCGACTGGGCTGCCTGCCTGTCTTGCTGTTTCATGTCCTGTTTCTAGCAGCTTCCATGTCTGTGTTTATCTTGGTTAGCTAGTCATGTTTACTGCTCTGAGAACGCACCCCTCCCTTCTTCCTC